>NC_089782.1:47363821-47438821 GCF_040412425.1 Macrobrachium rosenbergii | reverse complement strand
GGCATGTTTATAAAAAAGATGAAGACCCAAAGTTTGTTTTCAGAATGGAGCGGCCTATTGTTATCTTGACCTGTCAACATTTTATCTTTCACGATGATACTCGAAGTAAAACAAAGCATTCGCTACCACACACACATGTTACTTGGAGACAAAATGTGCAATTAATTCTAAATTACGTTGTTACGTTATCTATATCATTAATTCTTGTGGGATCTGACATTACACCACACACGATATTTCAACAATTATTATTATTACACAGAATACATGACATGAAGAAAAATCATATTTTATACATTTTACAAGGCAATATCATGAATATATATATATATATTATATATTTATGCGTGTGTGTATGTATACATATATATATATATATATATATATATATATATATATATATATATATATATATATATATATATATATATACAGTATATACATTATAGATATATATATATACATATATTTATATATATATATATATATATATATATATATATATATATATATATATATATATATATATATATATATATGTGTGTGTGTGTGTGTGTGTGTAAAACTCATATTTGTGTCCTAGTATTTTGCATTGACCTCTACGTGTATATAAAATTAGATTTTTATTGGCTTAATGTATTTATTGTATTTTAAGTAACTGAAGAACTGTCGTTAGAAAAGTGCACATTTAATTATCAACACTTAATTAGTCTTCTTTTTTATCACCAAATACAAATTGCTGTAACGAACATGACATCTTTTACCAGGTTTTTTAAATTTATTTTTCTTGCTCCGGTTATTCATTTAAACTCACTTCATTCCTCAGAGGTCATTTTAGATACTTGTCGTTAATATGAGCGAATGGGGGTACTGGAAAGAAAACCCCTCGCAAGTGTTAAATAATGAAAAAGATAAAATTGATAATTTCGGTGAATAAAGCGAGGTTACAGGATTTCGTTTAGACAGCATTGCCCTGTTGTAAAGAATGGTCATTCTTTGTTAGTTTATGAATGCAAAATTGATTTTGGTTGGGAGAATGTATGACAATTCATAGTACAAGGAATTCATTGCTAAAGAGGAACTATGAACGTATACATGTGAAACATGGCGAGATAACACCCTAGAGTTATGTACAGTCGTATCGTTCGAATAACTAATTAACAGGAAATTCTAATCCAGGTTCGTATTAAAAATAATTTATACGAACATCTACAGTACATCCTCTGTGAGAGATACCACACTTTTCTTCTAAGGTTGTGATAAGGATGGAAACAGCTTTATGGGAAAGGTTCTTTTAGGTAATTAAGAGAATTAACACCGATAAGATATGAAGCCATTTCGTAGTTGAAATAAAATATCCCTGTAAGCTATGCATGCTTGCTTTCGATCTCATTATGCACTTAGTAAGTTAGTGGTTCCATTAAATAACCGATAAGGACATTCTTTGACCAGATTGCAAAGAAGACGGTTACGAATGCCTACAATTACGATTGTATGTGCGCGCTTCACCCACATATGAACTAGATACTGCATAATTTGTCATTGATTTGAAGTACCCAAAATCATTTCATTTGATAACAGTGATCTGGGTCCGAAAATGTGAAGACATATACATTTTACGCCCTGAATAAAAATCACCTGAGCGTCAATAAAAGATTCTACTCACCTGAAAGCCGTGTCATCTTTGCTATGGTATGGCAAACCTTGACTCACCTGAAAAGAAAATTGAGAGATTAGCTGCTGTGTATGTAAAAGTCATCCTAGTGGAAACGTTGAACTAATATCCCTTAGTCACTAATTTTAAAAACTGCTTAGCTCCGGTTTTCCAGTTCTTAAATAGTTTCTGAGTTTAACCAGCATCATTTACCTAGTAATCTTAATCGCGACTAAGAAAAAACTTTGTTAGTATCTTATAAATAATTAAAAATGGACACATGTAAGATCTGTAAGAACAGTATATATATATATATATATATATTTTTATATATATATATATATATATATATATATATATATATATATATATATATATATATATATATATATATTATAGATATATATATATATATATATATATATATATATATATATATATATATATATATATATCTGCATACTGTTTTCTCTCTCTCTCTCTCTCTCTCTCTCTCTCTCTCTCTCTCTCTCTCTCTCTCTCTCTCTCTCTCTCTCTCTCTCTCAGTAAAATAAAATTAATGGCAAAAGTTGAAGGGGGAAAATGATCACAATGGGACCTGTTTATCTAAACTTTCGTAAAATAACAGTCACATAACAATTACAGATCGGGAGGAAGGAAAAAATAAGTATAGGAAAAATCTGAAATTGTTATTTTCATACCTAGGTTTCTCATTTTATAACCTGAAATCTATTTTTTTTTTTTTTTTTTTACTTTTATGGAATATTGTAAACCCGCAATTTTAAAATATCAAGAGTTCAGAGTTTTTGTGTTCGGGATTCTTTTACAATTTAGTATTAACTTGAAACCTCACATTTTGATTTTAATTTCGGCAGCAGAAGAAATATAGTTATTTGGTTGCGCGGAAATAGAACTGGATGAGAGAAAAACGTAATTTAGCAAACAAAAAATTTAATAAAGGAGTCGTGTACTATCTTTTCAGCTTATATGATTTTTGGGATCTTTCCTAGATAGCGACCCCCAAAGGTTTTCGGGGGTCGTTATCTAGGACTAATATTTCTTGGGGGTCATTATCTTTATGATATTTACAGTCTTTTGCTTATGTTTTTACGGTCATCCCCAACGGGCTTGTACTAAACACGCCGCAGAGGTGGATACATACCGGGTTAAAACCCTTCGGGGTCACTATCCAGGAAAGATCCGGTTTTTGCAATGTATAGATGTAATTTGTTTATTTGCATCAACTATATCATCTCCCCTTTCGATAATTTAACCCCTGTAGAATATATCGCCTCCACTCGCCCTACCTGAATTTATAATGACATTGTCTTCTTGGTTATACGTAATAAATCTTTTTCGCATCGCAACCATCGACCGCCTTCACCAGCCTTTTCAACTTTTCTTTGTGATATCATGTCGATAAAGTTTTATTTTATATTCCATCACTTTTGTGATATCATGTCAATAAAGTTTTATTTTATATTCCGTCACTTCAGAAAAGCACAAATTCAAGCATTTTTCAGCATCTTGCTGCTGGTAATTGTTGCCTTAAGTCTCCAAATATTTTAATTTATATAGGTACAAAGTTGTTATATACTACATTGGTGCCAAATTCAGATCAGGCGAGTCAGTTGTAGTGACGTCGTACAAGCACAAAACATGCATAACAACAGTTGTGTCTGCCAGTATAAACAACCTGGAGCTCAGCTGCGTAACAATATCAGTTGTTCTTTGAAACTAAAAAACAACTGATATTGACGGTGTTCGTCATTGCTGCATGCAAATTTGGACAAATATTCCCTGTGTGTAGCATACATGAAATCGGAAGCACTGTTGACTGGCAGGTTTTCGGGGCACGATAATGAAACTTTCAGAATCCTCATTTTAACTGGCTATGGCAGGAGTATCAGTTGTGGTGGTAGATAAGCTTTAGTTGAGGGAGAGAAAAATAAAAGTAAAAAATACTTCGGCGCAATTGAGTTTTCTGTACAGCTTCTACAGGGTATAATCAAGGCCACCGAAAATAGATCTATCTTTCGGCGGTCTCGGTATAATGCTGTATGAGCCGCGGCCCATGAAACTTTAACTACGGCCCGTTGGTGGCCTATCCTATACCATTGCCAGAAGCACGAATATGCCTAACTTTAACCTTAAATAAAATAAAAACTGCTGAGGCTAGAGGGCTGCAATTTGGTATGTTTTATGACTGGAGGGTGGATAATCAACATACCAATTTGCAGCCCTCTAGCCTCAGTAGTTTTTAAGATCTGAGGGCGGACAGAAAAAGTGCGGACAGAAAAAAGTGCGGGCAGAATAAAGTGCGGGCAGAATAAAGTGCGGACGGACAGACAAAGCCGGCACAATAGTTTTCTTTTACAGAAAACTAGAAAACAGGTGTATATCGGTGTACTATTTCCTCTCCTTGCTTGCTTGCAGTCATATCTTCTCCCGAGTTGTTAAACAAAGACCTTCGGAGATTAATTTCTGCGGAACGCATAATTACTGTACTATTCAACTCCGCTTGTCTTCCGCCAGCAACATTCATTAACCATGCCAAAATACTTACACCATCTAACTTTAGTTCTTTAATTATTTTTGAAAAGGGAATTAGTTTCCTTTTTTCCAAAAGATTAATGTTGTTGTACTAAGAAACTGTTAATGAAGTTCTAAATAGTAGTCACAGCGTGACTCAATAATTTTCTTAGCTCACTCAATCTGTATTTAAAAAAATAACATCTCTCTCAGCACGCCATCATTGCATTGCCATAATATAACCTTACTTGTAAGATTGATCCCATGTGAGAAACTTATTTTTTCCCATTCTTAACAAGAGAGAACTTGAGTTAATTTCTTTTATCTACAAATCTGTTCATTTTATCCTTCAGCTGTAGCAAAATTATTCGTAGTTGCCCAAGTCTCATTTTCTCAAATATCCCTTCCTTGGATTGTCATTATTCCTTCCACAAGAAGAAGATTCTTTGAGGTATTTCTCTCCAGTCTTACTCTGTAAGCCTCAGTTCAACTTTTAAATATATCCATTTTAGTTTTCTGTGCTAGAAAACTATTGAGATGGCTTTGTCTGTCCGTCGGCACTTTTTCTGCCCCTCTCCCCCTCAGATCTTACAAACTTCTGAGGCTAGAGGGCTGCAAGTTGGTATGTTGATCATCCACCCTCCAATCATCCAGCATACCAAATTGCAGCCCTCTGGCCTCAGTATTTTTTTTATTTTATTTAATGTTAAAGTTAAAGTTAGCCAAAATCGTGTGTCTGGCAACGATATAGGACAGGCCACCACGGGCCTGGGTTAAAGCTTCGAGACCACCGAAAGATAGATCTATTTTCGGTGGCCTTGATTATACGCTGTACAGAAAACTCGATTGCTTCGAAGAAACTTCGGCGCATTTTTCGTTTGTTTTATATCAGGTGTACCTTTTGATTGGTTCATTGGTAATAGGAAACCGTAAAATATTTCAATCAGTTTATTGATGAAATAAATATTATATATATTTTATATATATATATATATATATATATATATATATATATATATATATATATATATATATATATATATATATATATATATATATATATATATATATATATATATATATATATATATATATATATATATATATATATAGTGCATTAGTGATTTCAGACCTTACTTTCTAATCGGTTCACTGATAACAGGAGTAGATATATGGTCCATTTACACACCAGGTCGTTAGTGTATTCCAGCCAGTTGAGTGGCACGTTAAGATATTCCAACTAATTTTCTTGAGCACCGTAATGCCCTTCCCAGTATGTGAGATAGAGTCTATGATTAATTTTCTATGCAGTTTTTAAGTCCGAAATTACTTCCAGTATGTGAGATAGAACGTTAATGAGGACCAGATGTGATTATTATTATTATTATTATTATTATTATTATTATTATTATTATTATTATTATTATTATTATTATTATTGAGTAATAAAAATCCACAATTATATACCGTGCTTGCCCCATATGAAAAATGGGAAAAAGCACGTTAAACGAAGAAGAAGAAGATAGTAAATATATTACTATTTACTATATAATTGTGGATTTTTGTTACTCAGATTGTTTTTCACGAAATTGTGAATCTATTATTATTATTATTATTATTATTATTATTATTATTATTATTATTATTATTATTATTATTATTATTATGTATACTTTAATATACTGTTATCTCGATTAAGTCTACTCCAACATTATAATAAAAATGTCATACATCAACAAACTTCCTCTGTACTCTTCTTCACTTCACCTAGCAGTTTTTGCTCGCCACACTAAGCAGGCTGCTGCTAAAGCAAACAGTGTGTCGTTTTCTATCATCAGTTTTAATACTATTTTGTTTGCTGAGAGTTTTATTTTGACTACAGCTAAAATGCGGAATAGTTTTACAATTACGGAATCCTCGGATCTCCAAATCTTTAGGCGAGGAGCAAATTCATTCCCGCTCTCTGCTGACGTTTCTTGAATTTGAGGTGTAACGGTTCCATTTTCTATTCCCTCATGCTTATTTGATTATTACCTTTTCCTATAACTTCTCTCTCTCTCTCTCTCTCTCTCTCTCTCTCTCTCTCTCTCTCTCTCTCTCTCTCCAGGCTGTTTCTCTTTGGGACCCTTGTGGGTTTATAGTCTGTTTACTGTTCATAAGGGATTTCAGCTTAAGATTTAAATAAAAAAAGAAATAAATAATAATAATAATAATAATAATAATAATAATAATAATAATAAAAATTATTATTATTATTATTATTATTATTATTATTATTATTATTATTGTTGTTGTTGTTGTTGTTGTTGTTGTCTCCCATTCTTTATTATGCAAATCTCTCACAAGTAAACCTACTTCAACATTATTATTATTATTATTATTATTATTATTATTATTATTATTATTATTATTATTATTATTATTATTATTATCCAAAACAAGCAAGCATTCACATGAAACAAGCCTAAAAGTCATCGCAAAGCAATAATGATCTCAGCCAAAGATTAAAAAGCTGGCGGGGAGACGAACCGCCTTTGCCTGTGTATATATCTTTGCATGTGCATGTGTGTGTGTGTGTGTGTGTGTGTGCGCGCATGTGCGCGCGCGCATGTACGTAGGAGTATGTGTGTGTGCGTGTGTGCGCCCCTCTCGCCGGATGAATCAACGCTGTCGGCGCCTTTGAAGTGCCAGTTTTCATTTTCGGCCTCATCCGTTGCAGACAGGAGGTCAAAGACTCTGGCAAAATTGAGATTTGGCTTCAAACGCTCAAGAATTTCCTTTTATTCATACTTTAATGGCCATGATAATTAGATCCAGGAGACGAAAGGGACACGCGCGGCGCGCATATGCACGCACAGGCGTACCTTCTTGCGTTCTAGTCAGTCTCCATGTATATGTATATATATCCATTTATATGTATATATATGCGATATATATAATATGTATATATATATATACAAACACATAAACACACATATATATATATATATATATATATATATATATATATATATATATATATATATATATATATATATATATATATATATATATATATATATATATATATATATATATATATATATATATATATATATATATATATATATATATATATATATATATATATATATATATATATATAATCGACATGAGATATGATAAAAACTTCTGGGTATTAATCGTCCGCTCATCCAAGGGAGGCATTCTTCCTCCGCATCTCTTTATTTCAAGCACGGATGCACTAAATGATGTGGTTCTAATCTCTCAGTCAGGGCAAGATATCCAGCGGTTTATCAGTATCTGTCATGGGTATATAGACCAGTTCGACATGTTTACAACTCAACTGAAACCCAGTGAATGGCTTTGTTCTCCCAGATCGCTGGGAGGCCTCTGAAGAGCCCCAAATATTCTTCCGAAATCACCGTCTGGAATATGTTCGTGAATTCCAGTGTCTGGGGCATATCATCACGAAGCATCTATAAGACGGAGCTGACCTCGAACAAGGATTTATAGCATAAACTTACTTGTAATTGACAACTTGATTTTAAGAATGGTGTTGGTGGTGATGAAGCTGTTCTTATGCCAGCATGGATTCTTGCTCCTGTGACAGGTAGTAAGGAGACATGCCTCCTGTTAACTTGAAACAAGCCACTGCTATTCCGCCTATATTTCCACAGCATCAAAGAATGCTCCCTTTGGACGTACTTTACCCGTGATACCATGAGCCTGTTAATACTTTTGATTATAGTGACTGTTAGAGGTGTCTTAGGATGCGTCCATCTTGCAGAAAACATATCATAAACAAGTCTGCAACTCATCGCACACAAGTCAAATATAGATCAACGACTTATTGGTAGTCCTAACTGGTGCTTCATACGATTATCCAGCATTTGCCAAACATTCTTTCTCGACCGACGGTCGGTGACATGTTTTCAACCTGTTTGTGACACATATGCGATAATGTCACACGTATGTTTATGACATGTTTTACCGTAGTGTGGAGGCACCCTTGCAAACGCACTTCTCAATGACTCAGCTAAGTCGAAAGTCATTATCAGTTGAATAGTGTCCAGTCTGATCACCAGACCAGTATGTTACAAAGCCTCCCCCACCCCTCGATAAGCGTTTGCATGTTACGAATTATCTCCAGTATAATTAATAAATACATTGCCAATCCAAAACATCAGAGACAGTGTATTATTATTATTATTATTATTATTATTATTATTATTATTATTATTATTATTATTATTTCAGTAGATGAAACCTATTCACATGCAACAAGCACACAGGGGCCATTGACTTGAAATTCAAGCTTCCAAAGAATATTAGTTTCTACCTCCCACAGCTGACCCCACACTGCAGGAGTAACTGATCATGATACAGAGCCAGTAATTTTTCATCGCCCTGGGGAAGACGCGAACCCGCGACATCTGAGTGGCATACCACGACACTAACCACTGTACCAGCGGACCAGGGAGGCTACCTACATCTATATCACATTTTCATGCTCTTCTTTGCCTTCCCACCCTTCTTTCGTAGTTATTTTCATTGCTGATATTATTACCACTTTCTTTTAATTTTATTATTTTAATGTCTGATGCAATATTTATCTCAATGCGCAAGTCTCTCTCTCGTGTTTTCATTACAGCTTCATATTACCTACAGTGCTCTTATGGTTATTGTTATAAGTAGAAGTAGTAGTGTTGTTCATCTTATTTTTATCCATACCAGTACAGTTATTCATATCATGGTAGGAAATAGAGTCTTTACTATCGGTTTTGCAGTGAATTTCTGTTAAAATATCTGTTAAATGACGTTAGCTCAACTTATCCGTACCATTTTGATGTATTATTATTATTATTATTATTATTATTGTATTATTATTATTATTATTATTATTATTATTATTATTATTTTAGTCGATTTTTGGTTGGCTGCCGAAACGGGGGTGGAGAAAGAGGGACGTCTATTGGCTGGGAGCGGAATGATTCATCCGGGGAGTCTGGATTGCGGCTATCAGTATGGCACTATTATTATTATTACTATTATTATTATTATTATTATTATTATTATTATTATTATTATTATTATTATTATTATTGTAGCTGTTCAGTCTTTCCTTTCATTTCAGTATATTTTGTTATCTAATTGTGTTTTGTACTGTCTCAATTGTATCCGCGCAATGTATTATATAGGTTTTTCAATAAAACAATATTATTATCATAATTGTATGGGGGGTTGCGAAGAATTTCAGATAAAACTCACAGTAATGCTAAGCGGTACAGAACTGAGATACAGAAACTCCTTTAAAGTCATCACAATAATTCTAGCATGAAAGGTGAATTAATGAATAAGTAAAAAGTTTTGCTAAGATCCAGTGGATGAGAGGTACTTTAAATATACTCCCAGCACTTGGACACTCGAAAGAGGCATAGACTTACCTCTTCTGCAGTCTTTCCTTAAACACAAACTGTTAAAAGGGTAAGAATAATAATACGTAGGCAAAGGACCTTTAAATACAGAGGGAACTTGAGATATTGCTTTCATGAGCTGCTGCATATTTAATCTGTTTTCACAGCGAATGATTGACACGGCAGAATAAACGATAACATAATGGGTAAACACAATTAAAGGATAAGCATCCTTTCCCATTCTTCTGGAGAATAAAAGAATACTGGAATAAGCAAGCTCTATCTATTTCGTTCAGGATGATGTAATGGACCGATAGATTGAAAGAGTAAGCCCCATCCTTCTCCACTCCTTTCAGAGCTAATATAACGGCCAAATGGAATCCGAGAAAGGGGCCAGCTCTTCCTGCGTAGAGAATCTCCAAAGGCGAACTTGTCTGATTCTTAGATATTGCTCATTGAAAGTTGGCGAAAAGTTTCTAATTGCTTTGTCTCCGAGTTGTTTATCGCAACTCGCTAAGTGATTGTCGGCCACAAAACCAATCATAAGTTGGGCTCTGTCTTTGCAGATACCGAGAACTGATTTTGACGCATCCACGGACACCATCGGCTTATTTCTTGATTAGGAGGTAATTAGGAGGTAATCGTGTGTATATATATATATATATATATATATATATATATATATATATACTCGTATATATATATGGAACTGATGAACACATGAGCACGTGTTCCACAGAAATAAATTTCTAACTGACATCGGGATCGAACCACAATTTCTCAAAGGTGTCAGGGCGCTACCAATTGACCCACTGTGTGGTCAGTTGGTATCGCCCTGGATTTTCATTTGGGAGACTGGGGTTCGATCCTGATATGTCAGAAATTTATATATATATATATATATATATATATATATATATATATATATATATATATATATATATATATTATATATATATATATATATATATATATATATATATATATATATATATATATATATATTATATGTATATATGTATATATATATACATATACTGTATATATCTATTTCGCCAATAACTTGGAAGTAAAGCTGAGACCGGTCAGGGCCTACACCCAGTCTCTCATCCTATTTATATATATGTATATCTATATATATGTGTGTGTTTGTCATTATCTGCATATTGTTTAGTGTGAACCTACATAGATACATATGAGTTCGTCTTCATCATGTAATTTCAAAATCGATGAAGATTTCAGGCGCTTCGACAACTTCGTATACTTTTTACTTTTTGACCCTAAAAAAATATATATATAGTTTTCATGGCGTGAGGAGGCCAGAATACGAAGGTTGGTAAATAGAAGACAGAATACCGAAGTTAGTGATGAGAAGATTAGAATACCTGAATATGGCAGTGACGAGAATAGAACACCGGGTTGGTTATGAGGATAGAATACAAAGACTGATAATGAGAAGAATAAAAAGGACGCTAAGGCTGGGTATAAAGAATAGAATGCTGAGAAAAGAAAATAGAATACCAAGGTTCGCGACTGAAAGTACAAGCAGTGGATTGGTGAATGGACTGAAATGACACTAACGTCCACGACCAATCACTAGAGAAGTTGAGTGAATGAATGATATGTCGAAAGCGTTGGGGTCTGATGCGATCTCCGTAGGGGGATAGTGCCGTCAGCACCTCACGTAGTGCACTGTAGGCATTACTTAAGGGTCTTTGCAACGTCCCTGTGACCCCTAGCTGTAACCTCTTTCATTCGTTTTACTGTACCTCCGTTCCTGTTTTCTTCCTTCCATCTTACTTTCCACCATCTCCTAACGATTGTTTCATAGTGCAACTGCGAGGTTTTCCTCCTGTTACATCTTTTAACAAGTATAAAAACCTGCGAAGTTTCTTCGGCGCAATCGAGTTTTCTGTACAGCCGCTACAGCGTATAATCAAGGCCACCGAAAATAGATCTATCTTTCGGTGGTCTCGGTATAATGCTGTATGACCTGCGGCCCATGAAACTTTAACCACGGCCTAGTGGTGGCTTGTCCTATATAGTTACCAAAAGCACGATTATGGCTAAATTTAACAGTAAATAAAATAAAAACTGCTGAGGCTAGAGGGCTGCAGTTTGATGATTGGAGGGTGGATGATCAATATACCAATTTGCAGCCCTCTAGCCTCAGTAGGTTTTTGAGATCTGAAGGCGGACAGAATGAAGTGCGGACGGACAGACAAAGCCGGCACAATAATTTTCTTTTACAGAAGACTAAAACCCTCTAACTGCCAATTTGCCTTCCATCGCTGATTCACCTCATAGGTCCCAGCGCTTGGCTTTTGTCCTAAATTCTATATCCTATTCTATTCTGAAGAGATCGGAAACAGGTCGCGACGGCCCCTAAGAGGTGACTACAGCGTCTAATGGGTTTGGCTCGGGTCACAGTGAGGCCCGAGAGCCAGCGAAGTGAGCTTCGGAGAGCGCAGGGAAAGAGAAGTCATTATTCCGTAGATCTGAAACGTCGTGTTCTTCGTTCGAAAATAATAATGATTCGAAGTTATTCCTGGAATTTCCAGTGGCGCATCTTTTCCACGGAAAAATATTCGTTATTTCTTTTTCTTTCATAGTTTTTGCAAAACATTCGGAGTCTCTTCTTGATATCATTTTCTTTCCGCCAGTATTCATTTCTATTTTTTTTTTTTTTTTACGTTTTGTTTTCATTTTTATTTTACTTTTTGTTTTAAAGTACAGTATTTTCCTCGAAAGACGCTCTCTCTCTCTCTCTCTCTCTCTCTCTCTCTCTCTCTCTCTCTCTCTCTCTCTCTCCGAGTATATGTTCACCGTGGTAATTCTAATGATAAACCCAAAATTATATTCTCTCTTTTTCTACAAACAATTTGATGTATACCGAATTCACATCTCATGACGACAACATTTGGAATCGGTAATTGAAATAAAATCTAATTACCACAATATCAGATGTCATTAAAATTTACACGCCAGTTTCAGTAATGCAATGCGGCGATCATCGCGCAATATGAATTGCAAGGCAGAAACGATCAAGCCTTGAATATCTTCATTCATTTTTTCTTTTCGAAGTAATTTAATTTCATATGGCATTACTGGAATATTCAAAACCTTAACTCCAATCATAATGGAGCAATTGAGCTGCAATGAAACAAATAGTGGAGCATGACAATTCCCATCCGGGTGACACTTGCATATTTAGGCTGGAGTTACGCGTCTAAAAGGAAGGCATGCACGTGCGTGGCTGGGTATTTTACAAAGACTCGTTTTACCAATATCTTAACAAAGGGTTGATCCCCGTTCGCGTGACCTTTAATTGCCTTAAGGTAAATAACAGAAATTTCATCCCTAATTAATATTAAGAAAAGACTTTAACATTAAAATTTACTTGTCTGCCATCTTTACTTCTTCTTCGTTTGATTCCTTGTCGGGGTTGCTATTTTTAATGAGCTTCCTCCAGCTGTTTCTATCTTGAACGACTCATTTCACTATTGGTTTTGCCAGATGTTTTACAGACGGATGCCCTTCCTGGTTCCAACCCATCCTTTTTATCCGGGCCTGGGACCGGCACTGAGTTCGTCTGGCTTGCCTCCTACCCATAAAGGCTGTGTTTGCCTCCTCCCCCACAAGGAGAGGTCCTCCTCCGGGGACGTTTCCCGGCCTGGCAGGAACCCTGCCTCCCTCCCAGGAAGGCTGCCCAGAGGCGAGGTCTCCTCCTGGGAGTTCCGTGGTTTCCTTTGAGAAGGTGTCCCATTTCTACACCTCACTCAGTCTTCGCCATATAGCATACCTTTGATTACATTACGATTCCTCTCCTGAATAAGATCTAAGAGACTCCACCAATCGCTCAAGTCTTCCAGATAATTCAAACCTCCTTGGCATCAAAGTCAGGAAGGCTGCTCTTTCTGCCACAGGATATATATACAGGTCTATAGGGCCTCTTATTCTGTTCATTAATTTGCAAACCTTACAGTGAAGCCTGTTTGCAAGCCCTTGACATTGCATTTATTCGTTTTGACATTACGCCAATACACCACCTGTAGCAGTAGCACTGTTGCTAAGAGTATTTAGGAATGCAAGAATTATCTTCTGAAAATGAGTGGGGAAAACGCACACTAGTCTACTTTATATATTAGCAAGGCCAAGGTCATTTAATTTATTTGTAGATATATAGAAACATCAAGTGACTGTTTTGTGTGAAATGGCTTCACACTAGCCAGGGGAAAAGAAAATCGAAAGAAACCATCCAGACTGAATTTATGCCTCTGCTGAAGTTGAGGATTAGAATTCTCAAATCAAGCTCAGTGGAATAGGTAAACAAATGCCCTCATCTAGCCCCGAAAAAAATGGAAAAATTATAAAATGAGAAAGGATGAGTGAAAAATAGGATAAAACTCAGAGGGAATCGATTGACCCTCTCCATCAAGGAAGGGGGGAGTTACGATAATTCGGAGCTCGAGGTATGACATTCCCCTAGGGTGGTTTGCCAATGGGAGGTCAGGATGGGAGACGTGCTGTGACACCTGGCCATCAGAGTTTCTTCTCTCTGGTGTGACTGAGATATAAAACTAATGGAGTTCTAATATTACCTCACTTTCGAGTGTCTTGGAAGCACTTCCTTCAGGGTAGAACTAGGTTCTAGCCACAATGTGAATTTAACTTGCACTGGAGTTCACACACAAACACATACCTTGGAAGTAGCTGTTAGTCTAAGTGGTCGCTGCTGCTGAGATGTGCAGCTCACACTCGGCTCACGTTTCCTAGGTCTGTGGATCGCCTTTGGCATACTGCCTACTAGTAAACCCAAGTGTAAATGTGTACCAACGTCTGTTGGAGCCAAGAAAAGGGCGTGAGGATAGTTGCTTCCTCTCTGGAGAAACCGCAAGCTGTGTCCTATTGGTGGTGCTACTTCCTCCAAAAGAGAGGAACATTTTATCTATCTATCTATCTGCCTATACTGTATACACACATATATATGTCTGTATGCATGTATCTATACATATAGATGTACATTCATATATATATATATATATATATATATATATATATATATATATATATATATATATATATATATATATATATATATATATATATATATATATATATATTATATATATATATACTTATATGTGTAATTATATACATATACATACATACATACACACACACAATCATGAACATAGTTGTCTCCGGAAAAAATAAAAAAAGGACTGTAAAAAGGGAATGAAAGAGGAGAGAATAAAAAGACAATTTCATAAGAAAGTCTCTCTGACTGGCGGCCTCTTAACGTGAATTATCTTTCCAGAGAGAGAGAGAGAGAGAGAGAAGAGGGAGAGGACGGGAAGTGAGGGAGCGAGATTGGGTAATAAAGGTGAAGAGGGGAACAGTATAAAGAAAAGAAGTGCAAAGACGTGCCTGACCTTTTTGTTCTTTTGGTTACTTGCGACAGTCCACCCTTTCTCTCTTGCGTTATTGTCAGTAATTTAGACTCGCTCGTTTATTCATATTTGCTGCAAACTCAAGTCTTTATTTTTTGTGGCTTTGTTTACTACCTAAAGTCTTTTCCCTCGTCCCCTTTCTTTCTCATTGTTTTTTTTTTTCAGGACTTTCTTTGTTAATTCTATCTGTGAGGACAGAACTAAGCTTTTTTTCCATTTACACTTACTTTGAGCTAAAATCATAACTTGTGGACTTCTAATTTTGGTGCTCATTCAAAGTATTTTTCTTCCTGGAATTTTTGTTGGTCTCTAACCGAAGGTCTTATGCAATCGAACCATTTCCATAAAACTTCCTTCCAGTCACTTAGGGGCGCAAAGGGGTCGCCAAGAAGGTGTTTATTGGATGTTTTTTTGTGGGCGATGCATTGTTAACTGGTGAGAGTGCAAAGAAATTACAAAGATTGTTGAAGTGTTTAAAAGGGCTTATCAGACCGAACCCACTAATTGAATTTAGGATGTTTCCCAGATGGTGACCCCCACCCCGGTATTAACCCGTTCTGTATCCACCCTTGCGGCGTGTTTAATACAAGCACTTTGGTGATTACCGTAAAAACATAAACAAAAGACTGTAAATATCATAAAGATAATGACCCCAAGAAATATTATTCCTAGATAACGACCCCCGAAATCCCTTGGGGGTCACTATCCAGGAAAGATCCCGAAAGTTAGAAATGGGTGAGTTTTAGTGAAACCTTCTTTGTCGTCATATTCATTTTTGAATTTGTCTTTAAAAACATTGAGCAGTCGGGCATTTCCAGAATCTGGAGAGTAGACGATGACAGGAAATCTTAGGAAATCCTAGAGTTGATAAAGTGAAGGGCCTTCTTTGCAGGTTCTTCGTAATTATGATAGACTGTTTAGCTGTTTACCTAGCTGTGTCTTTATTCAGCTTTTTCCTGACAAAATAGATACGCCCTTGACCGTTCGTAATTGCAAAAGTTCTATAATTAAAGACAATAAGATCTGATCTGTCTATCTCTCTCTCTCTCTCTCTCTCTATATATATATATATATATATATATATATATATATATATATATATATATATATATATATATATATATATATATATATATATATATATATATATATATAAATATAATATGTGTGTCTGTGTGCATGTTATATATATAGTGAAAGACTTACTCAAACGTATATCTAAAATAAGAACAAACACGTCCTTGACAGAAATCCTCGGATCGTGCATATATCCCAATAGTGACAGACTTCTTATTCGTAGTCTCCTCCTCCTCCTCCTCCTCCTCCTCCTCCTCCTCCTCTTCAACCCACCTCCTCGTCCTCCTCCTCCTCCTCCTCCTCTTCAACCCACCTCCTCGTCCTCCTCCTCCTCCTCCTCCTCTTCTACCTCTTCAACCCACCTCCTCGTCCTCCTCCTCGATCCTCCCTTTTCCCCACCCATCTCATCGTTCGCTTCCTTTAATAACATTTCCCTCTAATTCCCCATCCTAATCTCTAAAGACTAGGGCATCGTTCACCGCCGGTCCGGCTCCGCACCGTATTAGGCCCCTCCCTAATCTCTACAGTACACATCATGTGTGTTTATCTTCTCCTCCCGCCGGAATGCTAAACGTTTAGCTCCGTCCCTCCCCCTCCCAAAATACGTTTCCCAAAAGGTGCCCAGGGGTTGTGATAACGAGAGAGAGGGGTTGGGGGTAGGAGTTGCTTAATCATCGTTATCCTCACCGTCACTATCATTATCATTGACTTTCATTATCTTTTTTCTTAATCTTTCGTTCCGTCTCAGTATGTGAGGGAGCACTGATGACGTGAGATGGTATTGACTGTCATCATCATTATGACCGTAGAGGGTAATGACCACCATTATGACAGTCATAATAGTGTCATTATCAGTATCATTTACTTTCATGCCTCATTTTCTTCTTCTTTCTACGAAATGTCATCTGAAACTCGTCCCCGGTAATGTGATGACGTGAGATGATTATTATTGATATTAGGTGTGCATTTTGTTGCTCTTCATGTTCTTATCTAGGATTTTTTGATGGCTGAATGTGGAGTTTATTACCCATACGCGATGTTACACACGGAAAAATGAATGTGCACCCTATATACTATAGTGTTATTGTCATCATTTTTAAGGTTATTTCATTCTCAGCTTCCGTCATCCTCGCCTCTTCTCTTTCATTGCAATTACTGCTGGCTGGATTAATTTTGTGGACCGCAGTAATGCGAGTAATAAAGACAGCGGCAGATATTGTTGGTGGTCGGTGCTCCACCTGCCCTTTTTTCCTCATGTACGTAATTCTCCTTTATCCTTTTTGAAAATCTGATATATTTTTTTTTATTTTTCTCCTTTTTCATATGTTGTATGAATTTCACTGAAAGGATTTCCAAGCTGTGTTGCATATTTCAAAGATTTTTGTGGGGACGGGAGGGGGAATAAAGTTGCCAGCGATGTTAGGAAGTCTTTGCTGTTTGACACATTGACCTTCAGTGGTCACTCATCTCAATACTGGCCCGGGTCAGTGCTGTTCTTGGTTTACTGATCGCAAGACCACTGGGTAAGCGAATATCTCATTGCATTGAATTCACTAGTGGCCAGCCATCCAAGTACTGACCAAACCTAATATTACTCGATTACGTTGGCCAGTAGACCAGCAGTGTGGACAAATTATTGCTGCAGTCTCAGAGTATAAAAGCTCAGGGTGGACATTTACTGGGAATGTCTGACAGATTCTATGAGGAAATTAAAGTTTTATTTTTCCAAGTAGATTGAAAGGTGCCTGATTAATTGTAGAATTCGGTCGTAATAAAGGGCTTGTCAGTATTTCTTACGATGGTAAAATGAGAGAGGTTACGGAAAGGACTGCAGGTGTATATGTAAAGTCGGGAGTGTTAAATGACTGATGTCTGCAGATGGAGCAAATTTATTTGGGCAAAATCAAGAGAAGTTGCGGAGGCTGGTAAATGAATTTGAAGGTGGTTTTGAAAGGCGAAGGTTGAAGTTGAATGCTAGCAAATACTGTGCTCGTTAGGAACACAGTCAGGACGGTAGTGCAGTTGGTGATCAAATGGATGGAGGAAGCTAGTAGGTATTATCCAGTAGCTGGAAGGATTAATGGGAGTATTAGAGAAAGGTAAATTACGGAATAGGTGAAGCGGACTCGAGAAAGAAAAAAGTAGATGGAGTTTTGCAAAAGGTCTGTAAATGAAGGGTGTATCCAGAAGCAAAAATTGTTTCGCCCTGAGCAAAGGCCAGTCCTGTGAAGCAGTGCAGAGCAGTTGTTAATTACGAATGAAGGTGGTAGCTGGTGGGATGAATTATTATTTGTTTGTGAAGTCCACGTGGGGAGTATGCATGTAGAATAAGGACTGAAATAGTGGTCACTGGTGACGAAGAAGAGTTAAAAAAATTACCATGCGTGGAGAGATGCTTTGGGGTTCGGTCATATGAAGTGACGGGAGGACGCTAGGATGGTGAAAGGGATGTATAACTTGGGAGTTTATAGGATACCAAAAAGGATGTTGGACCGGAAGGGGCTTAAGATTCTGGAGGCGCGAAAGGGTGTGTAAGATAGAAATGTGTAGGGGGGAGAGGTTACGTGCTACTGATGAGCCTTGTATGTCAGCAAATAAAGGTAGTAAAATTTTGGAAGTGTTTTGCAAAGGGGTTGAGCTTTGATAAGGTTCTTATTGGTAAATGGATCTTTGATTTAGTATCATCTTGGTAAATACAGCAGTAACTGCATTTTTGCTTTTCTTTGGAGACACACACTAATAGGGCATATGGTTTATCAATATATATATTTATAGATATGTATGTATCTTATATTTAAAAGTGAATGTTTGTATGTTTGCAATTTTGTGCGCTATAGAAATCCGAACCACTTGATCGATGTAGACAAAATTTGGCACGTGGCCATCATTTGACCCAACTTAGATAATAGGGTAATTTTCAAACCTGTACCCCCTTCCCCTTCCCCCATCCCCCTTCCCTTGACATGAAATGGGACTGATGCTGCCAGTAGACTTAGTAACTAATGTGGTAAATAAACTCTACAGGTTTATCACACCTCATTTCATTTACTCGATACCGTAAAAGTATATAATTGAAAATGCTTTTCTTTCCTGTGATTAATAATTCCGTATCAAGATTTGTGTTTAAATTTAGTTGGAGGCGTGTGTTTAGGTTTAGTGGGGTTGTGTGTTTAGGTTTAGTTGGGATGTATTTAGGTTTAGCAGGGGATGTGTTTAGGTTTAGTAGGGGGATGTGTTTAGGTTTATTGGCGGGGTGTGTTTAGGTTAGGGCGGGGTATGCTTAGGTTTAGTGGGGTGGTAAATGGGACAGTCATCACAGTAATATCTGGACAAAATGGACAATGACCACACTAATACCTGGATAAATTGGACAGTACCACAGTAATACCTGGATAAAATGGACATTCAGCATAGTAACCCCTGGATAAAAGGGAAAGACAGGTCAGTAATATATGGATAATTGGGAAAGTCACCACAGTAATACAGCCTGGATAAAAGGGACGGTCAGCACAGCAATACCTAGATAAATGTGACAGCCACCAGCCACCACAGCAATACATGGATAAATGGAACAGTCATCATAGTAATATCTGGATAAAATGGACAGTCACCACAGTAATACTTGGATAAAAGGGACAGTCAGTACAGTAATACCTGGATAAAAGGGACAGACATTACAGTAATGACTGGATAAATGGGACAGTCACCACAGTAATACCTGCGGGACAGTCACCACAGTAATGTCTGGATAAAATGGACAGTCACCACAGTAGTACTTAAATAAAAGGGACAGTCAACACAGTAATACCTGGATAAATAGGACAGTCAGCACAGCAATATTTGGATAAAAGGGACAGTCAGCACAGCAATTCCTGGATAAAAGGGACAGTTAGCATAAGGGGTTGTATGAAAATTTTTCTGAGTCCTTCAGAGTTTTCCTGGGCAGCACCGGGTTGGTTGGTATATGTGTTAGTGTATATTTATATGTATATGTACATATATTTATATGTATGTATATATATATATATATATATATATATATATATATATATATATATATATATATATATATATATATATATATATATATATATGCACACTTTTCTGAGAACAAACTATGAACATCATCATTGTAACATTTAACTGGAAAATTAATCTAACTCTCGCAGGGAGAGCATGGGGAGGGGTAAAAGTCCCCCCTCCCCTTTCTAGTTTGGGGGGTGTGAAGGGGGAGGGGATAAACAGGGACGGTTGAGGCAAGTTGAGTCTACTGCCCCTCTTGTCACAGACCGCACTCAGTACGTAACAACTTTGGGATAATAACTCGGGTTCGCCTGACAGAAAGTTTTTAATTATTTCTGCTTCCCGTCCAGCCATTATTGTGAAATTAAGTCAGACTTCTCGCCGTGCCTAAACTAATTCGGGAAAGCCTGGGAAAAATTAGTTGGATTTCGCTCTCGAGCGGATTCTCTTATGATGCCAAATGTGAATAGTGGGAGCACTAGTCAGCGAGAGTTGTGTTGTCGTGGCCACGAACTTTTTCCTTTATTGCTCTCGGCTCAGCTTCGAGTTGTTTCGCTGACCGGTGGTTCAGAGCCCCAGAGAGCAAGTTATTATTCAAGTCCCCAGTTCGTTGTTATTATTATTATTATTATTATTATTATTATTATTATTATTATTATTATTATTATAGATGATTTCAGTAAAGGTAGGTAAAATTTTTCTTTTGACGTTCACCAGCAAAGTTCATTCACATCAGTTTTGCAAGATCGAAAATAGAGTATTGCAGTGGTGAGCATATTAGTTGTGTCGAATTAACTGATTCTCTAGGCAAAGTGTAAGATAATTTATAATTAGTTATTCATATATATCTTTATCTATTTTTTTTTTTTACTTTTTCGTAATTGGTTGTATTTTTCGCACTTGAAGGATCTCAGAAACTAATGTATAGCTTGATCTCATCTTTACAGGAGTATTCCTGTGATAATAGTTTTGTAAATGATCATTCTTAATGTGTTGTTTTTGTTGTTGATGTTTTTGTGCACAGTACCTGCTTCTTCTATGCGTTCCTGTTAGAGGGCTAAATTTAGGCAAAAAAACGGACGGACAAACAAAAAAATACCCTGAGGGGAACAATGAAGATTTATAGTTTCCCCGACATTGCTTTCATCTTTTCCCCTTTTTTCCGAGTGCAGGGTGAGGGGACACTTCTAAAATTCGACCGGCCGACATTCTTTCAAATTCTGTGTCATTTTCTTTGTTCCCGAAATATTCATTTGTTTTCGGATTCCTTGTGCAACGCTTCGGGCCTTTGTCTGCATTCGGAAATTTGGGTTGTTTCCGGCCAATGAAGAATTAGAGGAATTTATTTCTGGTGATAGAAATTCATTTCTCGTCATAATGTGGTTCGGATTCCACAATAAGCTGCAGGTCCCGTTGCTAGGTAACCAATTGGTTCTTAGCCACGTAAAATAAATCTAATCCTTCGGGCCAGCCCTAGGAGAGCTGTTAATCAGCTCAGTGGTCTGGTTAAACTGAGGTATACTTAACTTCTTTTTTCAGAATTGTGGCTCTCGTAAAATCATATTTTATATTTTTATTCGTGTGGGGGTTAGGTATTATGTATTACACGGTAATCTGAAAAATTTTTCATGTAGGTAACGGTTATAAGTAGCACTAGGGTCGATGACCGTAATTATTGTCACACCAGTTTGCGTGAAACAAGGCAATCAGTCAGTCAGTCTCCGTCACAGGTGAAGCAATGATTTAATTTTAATTCAAAATATCGTCATCGTAAATACAAGGAGGTTCATATTTTCTGTTCGGTACTTCAGAGTTATTGGGAAGTAATATTCCCAAGTCATATCCCCTCTTCATAATTTGGTTAATTAATTAGCCCAGATGCTAAGAAAATGCAAAGTTTGTAGAAACAATGGGTGTTAAAGGGGGTGATGATTTCATTTTTTTTTTTTTTTTTTCTTGTTTCTCCATCTGTTTGTCCAGAAATTCATCTCGAAAGTTTTATGGTGAAATTCTCTTGAAAGCCTGTTGAAGCGTGAGATGTTGGTCTTCGAAAATCTGAATAGATTCTGTTGTGGGTTTATATTCAGATAATGATCCAGGGAGTCCATGGTGATTTGTCTGCTGGCTTGTCCACAAAATCCCCAAAATTATTGTAAGATTTTTAATGAATTTTGCTAATATACGAGCTTTGTGTTAATCAGTTGATTAGATTTTAATATGGGTACGAATCGGGATGTGAGTATCGGGGTTGTTTTTTACCTCATTAACAGAGTGCGTCAAAAAAGTAGCTGATAGATTTCAGCGGAGGTCTACTGGATGCCACTAAACAAACCCATGATTTTTCTCTTTTTTCTGTCCGTCTCTCTGTCCATATTTACATTAGGAAACGTTACGAGACACGTATTTCAGAGCTACGGCTGCATTCCGTTACTTGATTGTTTTTTCGCAATTTAGACGAATTCTTGCGCATATATTTGTTTACGTAAGTAACTAATTAGTTATCTGGTTAGTCAGTCATAGTTGGTCAGAGCCGTAGTGCATAAGGATATGCCACCACCAGCCATGTCATCCCAACATGTTGCTGAGAATTGGAAGGGTTACATATTCTGAAAAGCTTTGGAATAAGTACACACACACACACACACACACACACACACACACACACACATATATATATATATATATATATATATATATATATATATATATATATATATATATATATATATATATATATATGATTAAATATATACAATAATATAATTGATAAATTGTATATTTTAAGACACAAAATATACAAAAATGGCAAAAACGAGTGATGACAGTCTGTTTGCATGGTGTGACGGTCCTTTTATCTTCAGCCAACTGAATTCAAAATATTGTTTTCTTATTAAAAATTTTATTGTTGAAGAAAGAATTTTGGTGATAGTCTTTTCCAAGAAAACATCGAACTCTCTTTCAGTGTGGACAGTATATGTATATATATATATATATATATATAGTTTATATATATATATGGGCCAACCGTCGTGATCTTATTTAACGGCTGTCGTTATAGCGTACGGTGCTATATCACTGGTGACTAGGTGGTTATATATGGAGAACGACTTTCAGCATCGACTATCACCAAAATTCTCTTTCAACGTGTCTTTTAATCTAGTATTTTGATTCAGTTGGCTGAAGAGGATATGTTATACAAATATATATATATGTATGTATGTATATATATTTTTATCCCCATTTGATCATTTTTGTGTCTTAAAATATACAATTTATCAACTTATATTGCCCAGGTGTGGTCATTTGGTAGCGTTTGCCTTTCATTTGATTTTCGATCACAATATAGTTAGAAATTTATTTCTGTGAAATATGTGTCCATGTGTTGATTAGATATATATATATATATATATATATATATATATATATATATATATAGAGAGATAGATAGAGATATATATATAGAGAGAGAGAGAGAGAGAGAGATATCTGTGAGTTTTGTTCAAAGTCAGTGTCTATCTAATAAAATTAATATATGGAACCAATATACGGAATGTAATATAGAGTCTGTTGCAGATAAAAGTGTGACGTCACACCATTTATCTGTCCTCATCAGAACCAAAATTGCATTCGCCTGACATTGTTTCAATATTAATTTTATTGTTGAAGTCGCATGCCCTCGTTTTATATCGGTAGATCTCTTATCTCTCTGACTGTCAAACCACAATCCTTAGCAAAATGCACCTATGAGTGTTCTAGACAGTCACCAAATTGCTACAGAGCGGGTAGCTCAAAATATAGGACAGGTAAATTATAATTGTAGTAATTGAAAGATATGCTTAGGGAAGGGGGTTTCCGTGTTAATAACTGTTGATGTCACTGCAACTTTCGTGATTTTAGTTTGAATATTTTTTTTTATTAATTTAGCAGAGGATTTATTTGGGGGTGAAACGATTTTTTTTTCTTTTGGTAAAATAGTAATTATAAAGTAAAATTCGGTGTTTATTCGTAAGAGTAAGTTTATTGTAAAGATTTTCGGCTAAATGAACGTCCTCCACTGTAAAATGACAGATTTTGAAAGACAGGCGTCCAGTAGAAGACCTTGGAACTTACACTCGTTAGTGTTGAGAGATAAAGGTCGTTTGTTGGTCACAAAAAATCTGGGTCGGCCGCACTTTGTTTTATCTTACCCTATCTTTCAGGTCATTTTTCCCTTTGTGGTTTTGGAAGCTAAGCCACTGGCTGAGTAATGCAATGTGATCCAGGTTCAGATTTCCTGGCTATTAAAGTTAGATTATACGAAGGTTCGACCACACTGCAGAAAAACTTGTCGTAAACACAGGTCGGCAGCTTGTCGCACACGCATCAGAAACAGGTTAAATATAATTAAATATAAATCAACGACTTCTTGATAGTCTTAATAACCAGTTCTTCGTACTATTACCAAGCATTTGCCAGATTCGTTTTTCATATATGGTCGTTGACTCATTTCCAACCTGTTTGTGATATGTATGTGATAAGTTTCCGATGTGTGTTTCTGACCTGCTGTACTGCAGTGTGGACGCACCCTTATGTTAGCCTTTAAAGCCTCTGGCTAGATTAGGCATGAGTTAGTTTACGGTTGTTTTTAAAGACCCTGGCTTTGTCATGGGTACTTGGAAATGAAGTCTCGTATTAGGTAAGGCAAGGTTACGAATTGTGATGTTTGGCATTATTACATGGTTTTGATAAGGTTACGTCAGGTCAGCTAGGTAAGTAGACCACTCAGGTTTCCTCAGAAAATGCAGTACCTCCTCGCCAGCACTTTCAGCTGGTCAACTGGTTGTTTTCAGTCCCACTCACAATCAAACTAAAGTGGTTGATGCAAGGAAATAACCCTTAGAATGTCAGGAAGCTTCAAATTTTCACGTTCAGTGACTTGAATCAGTTTTGGTATTTCCCTCAGCTGTTTTGGAACATGTATGTGCTCACTTCATAGACGGTAAAAATGTTTACATTCACCACAATACTGTTAGAATCAACACAGAAACACGAATAGCCTGAAATACGTGATGAGCTGAAACAAAATACACAAAAAATTTGAAAAGAAAAAAATGTCTATGGTTAATAAGCACGTGCCGGAAACCGAACGTTAAACGCATTATCTGGCATCCTTTAGCAGGAGTTAACCGAAAGGCGGGGTCACACGAACAGAAATGAACAAGGATAATAACGTTGTGTTACATTAACCTTTTTTTTGATCTTTTAGCAAGAATCATAGTGGAAGTGGCGTCAAACGAGCACATTTCATGCATTTTTCAGTAAAGGAAATCTAAAATGGCTTGTGACAGACAAGCACGTTTTCTGGAAACCTTTTGCATCTTGCCTCCAGACATTGCAACAGGTACCCAATTATTTATCATCATGGGAGCAAAAATGGAGCTATGGAAGTATTTCAAATTGAAAGCTGCACCCATAGCGGCCCATAGGAGCAATCATTGTCAGCAAGATTCTTATAAGTGCAAGAACACGTTCTCATGTGACATCACGCTAAACGTCACAACTAAAAAGAAATTCGTGTGATATCACCCTTGTGGTTCCTCTTGCGAAATGATTCCATAGACGTCTTCGAAAGTCACTGGCTATGGGATTAGTCTGGATTTGTTCTAATCTTATTTGGAACGAAGGATGCGAGAGAAAGAAGCAAAGGATTAGGAAAAGGATGTAACTCTGGTCCGTTACGTAAGGGAGGTTGTGGTCGAAGGGCGTGTTGGGTTACTTCTCTCTCTCTCTCTCTCTGTATTTTATTTTAGCTTTTGTTTCTCCGTAAATTTATTTTAGCTTTTGTTGGTTCTTAGCTGTTGGTTCTCTCTCTCTCTCTCTCTCTCTCTCTCTCTCTCTCTCTCTCTCTCTCTCTCTCTCTGCTTTGTTTTAGCTTTTGTTTCTTCTTAGCTGTTGACTCTTCCTTCCTGCTCCTCTCTCTCTCTCTCTCTCTCTCTCTCTCTCTCTCTCTCTCTCTATTTTATCTTAGCTTTTGTTTGTCTTAGCCGTTGGTTCTTCCTGCTCTCTCTCTCTCTCTCTCTCTCTCTCTCTCTCTCTCTCTCTCTCTCTCTCTCTCTCTCTCTCTCTCTCTTCATTTCACATTTCTTTTTTCTCTCTCTCGTGTTTTAATATTATCGTCTCTCTCTCTCTCTCTCTCTCTCTCTCTCTCTCTCTCTCTCTCTCTCTCTCTCTCTCATGTAATTCCATTCCACAATCTGATTCAACAATGTCTTTTCCAGGTATAAGACTTTGCGTTATATGTTATTAATATTAATAAGATGAAAAAAGTCACACAATTTATTACTGCTAAAAATAATAATATCCATAGTAAGGAAACTAAGCATATTATTATTACCTTACTAAGACTGTTTCTACCACCTGTGCTACAACTAATCTTCTTGTGGTGGCAGCACACTATCGGAATCTTTATTTTGTGGTCTTCGTTGCTCAAAGAGGCTCTGTCCTTCTTCCTAGCAATAGTGTTTAAGATTTCGACAATTACTGTGTTTGGCCATCTCTCGTATAAGGTCTGTTTCAGCAAGGAAGTTCGCTGTTATAGTTCCACTGGATCTTTCCTAGGTAGTGACCCCCACAAGTTTTAACGCCGTGGCAAATTCCTGAGATGTATGCTAGTATTGCATGAGTCCCGTTTTTTTTGCCATGCCCCTAGGTTAGGTTGGTTAGGTTGGGTTTTGTTGGGTTAAGTTAGGTTGAGTTGGGTTGGGTTTGGTTAGGTTGGATTATCATCGCCACCTTGTAATTTGGATGTGGGAAACATGATGAGATTATTTTCAAGAAAATTCTGTGGTTAGTTTTTAAGATATGGCGTCCCGCTTTTTTCAGGGAAAGGTCTTGGTACTCGGTTACATCTAGGGAAAATGCAACCCGGTATGTATCCACGTTTGCTGCGTGTTTAGCACAAGCGTGTAGGGGTTACCGTAAAACACAAACAAAACACTGTAAATACCATAAAGAAAATGACCCCCAAGAAATATTAGTCCTAGATAACGATCCCCGAAAACCCTTGGGGACACTATCTAGGAAAGATCCCTCCTACTGCCTGGTATTCACCTCACAAGGTGCCCTGAATATTACCTTTATATCTCGTGGTCCGACGACTGTGTGGAATTCTCTTAAAAAAAACGACTCGAATGTTACCGTTGTTTTATTATCACTTTATCTTTTTGTTAGGTAATTTTTATTTTGTAGTCTTTTTAATTTATTTTCTCAGCTTTCGTTTCTGTTATTGTCCAAAGTGATGGCGCGTTGGACATGTTCCATATATGTGTTTGAATTTTGTGAATAATAATAACACATGCATAATATATTGCAGTAGGGCAATGTTTCCAGTATCAGTGTTCAGTAATAAATAATGATTATAATAATATTTGCTATCATTTTTATCTTAGTATCCGAAATATAGTCTCTCTCTCTCTCTCTCTCTCTCTCTCTCTCTCTCTCTCTCTCTCTCTCTCTCTCTCAGACACGTTCCCATCAGCTCTCCCTTCCGTCCCTGTCTGGAGCCTCAGTCACCATATTTTCATGGTAGCATGGTTCTTGTTAGATCCATTAGGGAGATTAAAATATTCGTGTGTATTTTTGCTCATGCATACTAGTAATCAAGAGTGTGTATGTGCATGGGTGGGTTAAATTACATATTTCAAAAGTACTCTTTATTGTGTTCTTTTCACTCTTGGTATTCCACGAATGTTACTAATTTCATTTTTCCTCGAAGCTTTGTTCCATATGTTTTAACAAGTGAATGGTTCAGGAGAGATCCCTTAATACGCTAGATTTTGGAATTGTTAAATCACTCTTCTGTTGGTATGTTAATTTTCTACCAGAGAGAGAGAGAGAGAGAGAGATATTGACCTTTAGAAGTAATTTTCTGCATCCTCACAGTCGACATGATACAAGCCCTTTCATAAAAAGCGCCGTGACGTTTCCTAGAATCTTAACAATCCCAATTACTGGTGGTGCGAGAGAGAGAGAGAGAGAGAGAGAGAGAGAGAGAGAGAGAGAGAGAGAGAGAGAGAGAATTTAATTTTAAAAAGTTAATGCTTTGCCTAGTTATTCCAGTATTATAAGATTTCCAGGTTTCCGAAGTCGGAATTGCTGTAATTCTTGTTTTGTCATTGTTATTGATACTGCAAGCGTTCCAGAAGACTGGAAAGGCTAAGCTGTTAAAATTCCTATCAATCTAGAACTATGCAAAGTCCAATTACAAGAATAAATGTAAGGAGATATTCAGTTTATTATCTCCAAGGATACTGCAGTTTAAAGGATATATAATTGAACACTGTTATGATTGGTGCCGTTTAAGTTAGGTAACCATCTTTCATGCATGTATTTCCTCACTAACTTACAGGATATGCAAATATTGTCCGTACAGCTGCTAATGGACTTCTTTATTGTCCCGAGACCTGATACCTGATCTGAAGCGTGACCTGGTTCTTTTAATACTGAAAACAGCTCGAGTGCATTATTAATTTTGTTAAGGTGCTAAAATGCCAAAGGTTAATTGGAACCTTTCTTTACAGTGATGAAGAAAATTTCATGTCTTCTGGAGGTGACTACTGCTTGAGATTTTGGTGAGTACTGATTTTCATTTTCATTTTATGTTATAGCAATTGTCGCTGTTATAGAAAATAGCAGGGTCGAGGACAGAAATTTTTTTTTTCCTAAAGATTTTGATTAAATGTTAATCAACGAGAATTATTATTGTTCGTTTTACATATGTATAATATATGTATATATATATATACATATACATATATATACACATATATGTATATATATATGTATATAGTATATATATACATATATGTGTGTATACATGTATAGTGTGTATATATATACATATATATACACATACACAATGTGTCCAATATGAGCAGTATTAATTATAAAACTAATGCGTTATTATTATTATTATTATTATTATTATTATTATTATTATTATTATTATTATTATTATTATTATTATTATTATTATTATTATTATTATTATTATTAGTCTGCGTAGATTTACAGGAAAGACAATAGATGTGGAACAATGCATAACCTGTATCCCAGTTCTAAGCTATGAATCCAGCCCAACTTTTCCTGTAGATCAGTGGTAGTCATCTCCTACTCAACTGCCTGTTTAATGTTGCTTTCTTGAGCCACCCCTTCGAGAAGAAAGACTATTTGATTAGCAAACATAAACACGTTCATGATTTCAAACTGACCACAGGTTGCATTCTGTCTTATAAGCAGGAGTTTTATTCTGTTTTCAATCCTCTTTTGACAAACCATAAGAATTTTTTATGCTGACAAAAAAAGGAATTTTGATTTGACATTTCGTATATTTCAATCATTCGAAATCTGTCCGAACACTAAAATTCGAAAGCGGTAAAACAATATTTCATCTGTCTGAAATATCTAAGCCTAGTGTTGAGTTACAAAACATGAAAAGATTACTTCAAAATGTGTTGCAGTCCTCTCTTTCGGTTCTATTTGCCTTTCTCGTCTCCTCTTTTCTTTTCTCTTTTTGTTATTTTGCATCCCCCAATTCCTCTCATGCTCTCTCCCATTCCAGTGCCAAAATACTGTTCCATCCCCAGTCCCTTAAATACTAAATACTGTCCCAAACTCAATTTCCTGTCTCACTCTCAATTTCCAAAATAAAGTCCCATCCCCAATGCCTAAGATACTGTTGCATTGCCAATAACAAATGACTGTCTTTTTCCCAATACAAGAAATACTGTCCCATCACCAGAGCTGACAACACTGTCCCAAACCCAGTGTCCTTTGCCCAAACCTACAGAGTCCCGCCCTCAGTGCTCTTGTGTCTGTCAGATACCATCCCATCCCCTATAGATAAAATACCGTTCTAACCCCACTTCCCCCAAATACTGTCTCATTCCAGTATCCTCAAATCCTCCCCCTACCCCCTTCCTCATTCTCCCCAAATCCTATCCCTGTCTCTTTAAATTCTACCCCATTCTCAGTCTCACCAAACATTACCCCATCCCCAAGTCTCCCTGAATCCTCCCATCCCTAGTGTCCCTAAGTCCTGAACCCCATTCCAAGTCTTCCCAAGTCCTAGCACACCCCCAGTCTCCCTAAATCCTACCCCGCGCTCAATCTCCCTAAATCCCAACCCATCCTCAGTCTCCCCAAATACTCACCCCATCCTTAGTCTCCCTAAATCCTATCCTCGTCAGGGATCCCAATCCCCAGACTTGCTTTGACTTGTTATGTTCCCTCTGATATCAAAACAGATTTGTTTGCGGGGCGAGCGTCAAGCTGATAAATCAATGAATATATTAAGCCTAAGCCAAAAGAAGCCATGTGCTCTCAGGTCACATGGAAAAAAATATAAGAAAAAAAACTATTTTCTTTATTTTCACCTTTTGAGGCAATATCGCGCTACGAAGCTGTCACCTCCCCTCGCACCCAGTAACCTCCTCCTCCTCCTCCTCCTCCTCCTCCTCCTCCTCCTCCTCCTCCTCCTCCTCCTCCTCCTCCTCCTCCTGCAATATATGCAATCCCTGCAATATGGTTTTGCACTTTTAGATCGGTCGGGTGTTAACATGCAATAGATGGTGATTTTATTTCCCCTCCTTATTTTCTGTCCACGGCTTTTTTCTGGGCGGAGTTAGATGCTTTTTTTTCCTATTGTGAAATTGGCAGGCTGCAATTCTCCTCGATGATTACAAAGCATATATATATATATATATATATATATATATATATATATATATATATATATATATATATATATATATATATATATATATATATATATATATATATATATATATATATATATATATATATATATATAGATATATATATATATATATATATATATATATATATGTATATATATATATAAAATATATACATATAGCTGTATATATATATATATATATATATATATATATATATATATATATATATATATATATATATATATATATATATATTTATATAATATATATATATATATATATAATATATATATATACATATATTAGCTGAGGCCACTGGGAAAGTTCAAAATGAAACGACAGAGAGCCAAATACTTTCCTGTACTTTTAACAAATCTTCGGGACACAAAGTAGTACAGAGCACAAAACAAGTGAGCAAGAAAGCTCACACAAAATCAAAGTGAAGAAAAAATTATTAAAATATGTATAATTAGGCCATTACAAACAGAAACAATGTCCGTCCAGATCACTTAACTACTAACCACCCAAAACAAGACAAAAGAAGGAAAGGAATTGCCTAATGACCGCATTACATACAGAAATGAATGATAAAAAGCTCTCTGCTTGTCGACCACTTTATAAAACAAGTGAATTCACAATTATGAATAGTAACAATAGTAACGGTAATAACAGTATACATAAAAAGACATCACCAATAAAAGAAACAACTGACAAGTAATGACTGAATGAACAGTAATATCAATAGGAAATACATTAAAAGAAAAATGACAAGTAGTACACAAAATTAAAGGATAATGTCAAAACTCTTCACTATTTTATCTACAATAAGATTGTCTAATTTGTACATGCCAGGGCTCAAATTTAAAAGTTTTCTGGCATACGTCTTTATAAAAGCAGATTCAATTATATTCCTACTAATATAATCGTTACTAAATACAATTTATTTTGCTTCTGTCCAATCAGTAGCATGGTGAAAGTTAGTGAGATGAATGGAAAGGGCACTAGATGTCTGTCCTGTTCTAACAGAATATTTATGTTGGTTTAATCGAGTAGACAATTCGTTTCCAGTTTGGCCGATATATTTCTTGTCACAACTTTTACAAGGAATGGTCCAGAGGCAGCAGGTAGATGAAAATGAGGAGTTCTTTATAAGCAAATTACATACAGTATTTGAGCTTTTAAAAACTAATTTTACATCAAAATATCCAAGTACCTTAGGTAATCCATAAAAATTTCTGTGGTAAGGTAAAACCAGCATATTTTGGCATGAAAAAGTTCTTTAACCCTATTTGAACAAAAAGTACCCTTGGCCATTTTTAATGCCTTGTCCATAAAAATCTCTGGATATTGAAGTTTTACAACAGTGTCACATATTTTGCCTACCTCTTCATCTAAAAACTCATGAAAAACATCGAACAAAAAAAATGAATAATTTTACTCTGGTGCTCTGAGTAATAGTGAACATAGTAGCATATATTTTTAGACTTGCTATACACGTTGAGTTTAAAACTACGGATGTGTCTATAGACTTGTACATCCAAAAACGGTAACAATGACTCTCTTTCCTCTTTAACTCTAAATTTAATTGAGGGAACCAATTCATTCAGTTTGTCTAAAAATTCCCCAATGTTTCCATTTATAGGCCAAACACAAAAATACCATCCACATATCGATGCCGTACAGTACCAATTGGTAAAATACTGGGTAAAATAGTGAAGAGTTTAACATTATCCTTTAATTTTGTGTACTACTTGTCATTTTTCTTTTAATGTATTTCCTATTGATATTACTGTTCATTCAGTTATTACTTGCCGTTGTTTCTTTTATTGGTGATGTCTTTTTATGTATATTGTTATTCCCGTTATTATTGTTACTATTCATAATCGCGATTTCAGTTGTTTAATAAAGTGGTCGACAAGTAGGATGCTTTTTATCATTCATTTCTGTATATAATGCTGTCATTAGGCAATTCCTCTCCTTCTTTTGATTTGTTTGGGTGTTAAGTACCTAAGTGATCTGGACGAACATTCTTTCTGGTTTTAATGGCCTAATTATACACATTTTAATATTTTTATCTTCACTTTGCTTTTGTGAGAGCTTTCTTGCTCACTCGTTTTGTGCTCTGTACTACTTTGTCCCCTGAAGGTGTGTTTAAAATACACGAAAGTATTTGGCTCTCTGCCGTTTCATTTTGGACTTTCCCAGTGGCTTCAGCTATTAAACAAAATCGCGTGCTTACTTTTGTGATTTCTCAGTGCGTGTATATATATATATATATATATATATATATATATATATATATATATATATATATATATATATATATATATATATATATATATATATATATATATATATATATATATATATATATATATATATATATATATATATATATATATATATATATATATATATATATATATATATATATATATATATATATATATATATATATATATATATATATATATATATATATATATATATATATATATATATATATGTTCTTCTTTGTGTGTGTGTCGACTGGCACGCTGTTGGCCCAACGTGACTTACTGCGCCAATCAAGAATTAGAGGAATTTATTTCTGGTGATAGAAATTATTTCTCGTCATAATGTGGTTATTCCACAATATAGGTATGGTAATATATACGTAAAATAAATCTAATATATCAGTGGTCTGGTTAAACTAAGATATATATATATATATATATATATATATATGTTATTAGTTTCATCTCCGATTTGTCACAAAAATAATAAAGCCCGTTCATACGCAGTCAAATAATGTCGATCAGGTCAACATTCATTTTAATTGACTCCCGACGATTCTCCGAACATAAACAGCAAAAAAGGGACTCTATCTATATGAGGGAAGTAATGAATAATTGAGCCTGGGAGACAGATATCAAATAGAATCACAAATTCGAGTTGCCAGATTATGAATAAATATTTGTACTGTTGGTCTGATGGATTACACGTATCTCTATAATTACAGAAAGGTTCAGTATATAGTCTTGAAGGCCTGTTATTCACAGTCATAGGCAATATTAGGATAATTAATTCCCTGTTATTTTTATTTAGTCCCTCGTACTTAGCTTTAAGTTAGGAAAGCAATTAGCTGAGGCAATTTTTGTATTCAATGGTATGAATGATGTGAGTTCCTGCTAGCTTGGCGTATTATCATATGATAATGGGAAAAGGAAACACAATTCAAAGTTAGCTCAAGTAGAGAGAGAGAGAGAGAGAGAGAGAGAGAAAGAGACTGATTAACTGACGTGGACCAAGAAAATATTGCTGAGCAATTAGCAGTATTACGACACGGAAATGACAATTTTCTCATTATTTGATAATCTGTTTTGGACGCCAATAGAAGAACGAAGAAAATAAAGAAAATTAAGAGAAATATTTTTTCCTGTCTATTTTCATGTTTGAAAACGAAAGCAAGGAAAATTTAATGATAAGAGAGGCGTTTAGGAAGCCAAAGAACTGTATTTACACAAGCCCACAAGAATTAATAACCAGAATTTTTAGCTAGCAAGGCTTACGTGGTGCCTTGAGTCCGAATAATTACCGTTATTTAGTATAATTATGTCCGTCCATTACCAGAAGTGTAGGTCACTCTAAACGCTATAAAAGGTTTATAAACGTTTTCAGGTTTCCCTTTAAGCTACTAGCTATCGGGCAAACCTCGAAAATGACGGTGTCATTGACCCCTCCTACCCCCTCTCCAAAACAAAAACAAAAAAAAAAAAAAAAAATGTATATATATATATATATATATATATATATATATATATATATATATATATATATATATATATATATATATATATATATATATATTGAATGTGATTTCAGTGTTCCGAGGAAAGCCTAATCTCGGTATATTTAATCCAGAAAATTAATATCCCACTCATAAATAAAGTGATTATAGATATGGTAAATTACTTGCTATGGAGCTAGCCTAGATGATAAAAAATAATACTGACCGTGGCATGAACAAATTTACATTCCCTGTCTTCCGTGGCATTTTTATGGGCCAGTTGACTGTAAGTGCTTGAAAATATGATTGGTAACTGTAGTTCATTTCTCATTGCAGAAAACAGATAACGAAAGAGGGGGACAAACTGATAACTGATGACTGTGCTTGAGAAGATAACGACTGAGTAGCCGATAACACACTGTATCTAGCGGCCAGCCAAAGAGATGCCGCTGATAAAGTGAGAGATGTTAACTCAACTTGGTGCTGTCTTTTAAAGATTGCGTTAGGCTAGATTGGCACTTTTTTCTTCTGAGTTAATTTTATTTTACACAATGTCGGAGTTGCAACGGTAAACATCATTGATGCCTAATATACTTTATTTATTATTACGTTTGTATAGGTCTGTTTGGATGTGATTGAAGACACTGGTCTTTTAAGAGTTTAAAACAATGGAATATCGACAAAAATAATTTCAAGGTCACCTTCAAGATCGTAAGTATCCTGAAGGTATTTTAAAATCCTGGAAGTTCATTCTTATTGCCAGATGGCATTTCTTAGGGAGTGACATCAGTGACCCTTGTAGTTGTAACGCCAGAAAATTATTCATCAATCGGTCCTGTATGCAGATGATATACTGCTGACTCGTTTGCTCACTCGTATGTAGTGAGGTGAGCGGTGCCCAAACTATTGATTTTATGACTAACAATAGACGTTTATACCAACTAATCTGGGGTTTAAATATTCAATTGTTTTATGACCGGGACTCTGCCATACAAAACAAAGGTGAGATGAAGGGACGCTGAGGTTGAGCATTAGATGAACACACAAATTTTAGGATGAAATGTTCTAGCACGAGAAGTTTGGTGACCTTTAAACATGTAGTCTACTCTAAGGCAAGGCATCATTAACATGCTGGAATAATCTCTCTCTCTCTCTCTCTCTCTCTCTCACACACACATAGACACACACACACACATCATTACAAGACCAAATAACTGTGTGATTCCCGCCTAGACTTTTAGGATTCTAATTACAAGTCCTCGGCTGTTTACTGTAAAATTATACGCCCGTGAGGCTTGTACGTAATGGGTTGGCTTTCGGAAAAAAAAAAAAATAATGGACGTACTGTGTTTGAAAGTCAGATGGAAAGTAAATTGCCTTTCTACTTCTTTTCAACCGGGCCTCTATCTCTGAGGCCTATTTTACATTTTTAAAGACGATCGCTTTGTTAGTTTTGTATTTGATATACGACTCTTGATACGATGGGCAGACGAGGCGTCGGTATCTCCCCTCTCTACATCCCCCTGCCCTCTGCACCTGTCTTCCCCTTCCCCTTCTCCCCATCATGATCCCCCTACACCTCACCTCCCTCCATCACTCCCCACCCCATCCGTGCGGCTGATCCACAGATATCAACTTGGCTGTTAATATAACCCACCCGTGTGAGGGGAAAAATGGGAGCAGGTGGGGTGTTTTCCAAAGGTTAGACGTGTTATTCTAATTATTCCCTTGAAGCAGCGTATTGTGGACTCGAGGAAAGACGGCTTTCTTTCATTCTTTATACCCTTCCTTTCTGGGGATTCCGGATTCCTCCGTGACCGCCTTTGGGAGATCGTATGCGTAATGCGGTTAGTTCGTCTCTTCGTTTTCTGTTTGTAGGCAGATTTATCAAACCGCTGGTTGATGGACTTTTAACTTCCCCTTGAGTCATTTTTGTTCTCAGTTGCACTTGTTTGTCTGTCTGTATGTAGGCTTGTTCTGAAGCTGGCGGATAGTTTACAGATTCTTCATGATGATTCTGTCTCGGTCGTGCTTTGCTTATCTGTCCACCTGTCTGCGTTAGAGAGTTATTTAGAAACTAGCGGGTGGTTTACCAAGTTCCTGTTTAGTAAGGATGGGAAACTATGTGAAAATTCCTTCATAAGATTTTAGGAAAGCCAGAGTATAAAATTATATAGTGAAGGCGCTGACCTACCAACAGTAACCATTGGCCAGTCGGTCTAGACCCTTGCTCTTGGGTAGCGCATAATAACCAAGGGTCAATCACGCTGTTAGATGGATGTACTTACTTTGTCATAAATAATTTTACCGATGCCAACGAGTATTTTTCTAACTGCATTCGGATTGCACTGTCTGTCTAGAGTATAGTTTATGGAAATCCCGAACTTAAGGTCAACCAGTTTGAACAGTCCTTCATTTAGTTTACATCCACAGTGTGGAATGTTATACTTCCTTCTGTATTTCCGGAATCACTCAACCTGACATTTTAAAGGGAGGATCTGGCGTCACTTCAGAGGAGAATTGCAGCAACACTTCTCTTGCGGTTTCAACCTTTAGCAGGTCATATCATAAAAATGCTTTATTATTTTAATCATCAAGCAAAATTACCAGCACTAGTATAGACAGTTATTTGGGGACAAATTTTTCCTCGTGTAAAAGGACATTTGTAATTCAACAATGACTGAAAAAAAGGCCAGTCACCGTGATTTTTCCTCGAAAATTTATAAATTCGATATTTGATTTTTACAATCCCCGTCTTGTTAACTTGAGAGAACGGTTCCTTTATGAATTCCGAGATGGTACTTGAAGAGGATTTTGTACATAAATAAAGTGATATCTTTGCTCTAACCGATAAAAATAACTTTCTTAAAATTATGTACATTTTATCAGTTTTACCAGTTTCATAATTTAATGAACGTGAGGAATCGAAGTGTCCATGAAATATGTATGGACTGAATGCAAGATTTCGTCACATTGTCTAAATCAAGATTTTTTATTCACTCATATATGAAGAAAAATATTTCCACCGTTAACAACTATAGCTGAAGTGACGCCAGTCTACAAAGTCAATTAATCACTGGAATTTGAAAAAACTACCATTTCTTCTGTTGTACTCCTAGTTACAAAAATTTCTGCCATCCATTGTTGACTAAAGTTATTCACCAATCAAAGAATCCTTGTTTTTCAAATATGGGTCACTTTTGACTCTTAAAACATATTTATATCGGGGACGTCTACTGGAACTCATTGTGAGTCGTGATTTTCCTGATGAAATAATGAAAGGCGGCTCAAAAGTTCTGAATTGTTTGGGACTACAGAAAAGCAGCTAACCCAAGAAATCAAAACCTAAGGGCGCCTCCACACTGCTACAAATCATCGCACACACATCACAAACGAGTTGAGTACAAGTCAACGACTTATTGGTAGCTCTAACCTGTGCTTCAGACGATTATCCAGCGTTTGCCAAAGATTCGTTCTCCACTTGCGGTCTTTGGTTTTCAACCTGTTTGTGACAAGTATGCTATACCTTGTCGATGTGCGTTTATGAAATTTTTTCCAGCAGTGTGAACGCACCTCTAAGGTAACTGTTTATATTCAATTTTATCACGTCTGTCATAGTAATTCAGCTAAAATAATGTACCTGTAAACATGTCGGCATTAAGTGCCCATTGTGTTAATATTTTATCCAAATGACATTTTTTCTTTTACCTTCTAAGAATCAGAGGTTCTTTAACGAGCTTGGTTGCAGATATCTTGTGATCCGTTTTCATTTTTTCATTTATTTATTGATTTCAGAATTTTTGTGTGCGTTCCCAAACAGTTCCTCAATATTTCAATGCCCCGCTTCTTGATTTATTCAATTTTTTATTTACATTTCGTATTTTTCTTCTTAATTTTGCATAGTCTGACGATGTCTTCTCATACAAAAATGATGTGTCGTGCTTCAGGTCTTGATTTCTTATATATTTCTTTTTTTCATTTAATGTTGCATTTTCTTACCATCTGACTGTTATCAAGTGTTCAAACATTTCGACTGCTGCAGTTGTTGATTAATTCTCTTTTTAATGATATTTTTTTACATTGTCTTACATAATCAGACGATTTCCTGGAATAATTAGGATATTTCAGTGTAAGGGGATGGCTCACTTTATACGCGATAGAAATTTCATTTACCAACAAAAGGGAACTAAATTAAGGTAACATTTGCCGTAATTACATCTGTGAGTGATATTGTAATTTCATCTGTGAGTGATATTCCACAGAAAAAGAATTTCCACAAAGGGCAACCCTGCCAGGCTTGTAATCTCCAGACCCATAGGAATTAAGATATGGAGAGGAAAATCCCTCCCGTTGTTCTAATTAAAGAGGGAAATCCCTCTCGTTGTTTTAATTGTGATTAATCATAACTGGGGAGACCCGGAAGTGAAATGCAACCTCGATAGAGTGAACCGCGGGAGGATGGGTGCAACAATCGTGAATAGATACAACTTTAGAGTTCAGTTATAGGCTGGTAATGAACTAAATCACCGAATCCCTTAATTCCTGAAATGAGGGGTGACAAATGGAGGAAGGGAAAGTTAAAGTTGGACAGTTAGGTTGGAAGAGACGAAAAGGAACAGTTGAACACTAAAAGGTAGAAAGCAATGCCCCTTGGAGGTAAATCACAGGAAAATGAAGCAAGACAGATATTAGGATCTGTGTGGAAGGTTGTTGAAGAGATGAGGAGTGTTTGTTAAAGCCAAACTTGATATGTAGGACGATGGTGTTGGGCCAACTGCCCTTTGTAACAGTGAAGTGTGAATTGAAGTTGTTGAGATGGTGTGGTCACTTAAAGAGAATACAAGGATATAGCTTTCTAAACAGTTTTGGAAGTAACGAGAAGGAAAATGAGAAAGTGCTGGTTAAATGAACCTAGGAGGGTTGTTGGAATAGAAGGGTCTTAATATCGTGTATATATATATATATATATATATATATATATATATATATATATATATATATATATATATATATATATATATATATATATATATATATATATATATATATATATATATATATATATATTAAACGAAATTTGTAGGTTAATGTTTATGAATATAAAAAAGTGACAGTAATGTGATAAAAATTCATAAATAGCTACGTTTCAAAACGTACTAATCGGCTGTCAAAGTTCAGGGTGGGTTGATGTCGACACTAAGTACAAATATGTGCATTGGACGGGCATATGTACAGCAGAGAGAGCTGAATGGTAGAATACTTGTCGCCGAAGTCGGAGGTTGTCCTTGTCGGGGGATCGAATCTCCCAGGTGACGAACCACTCATTAGTTATAATTCCCCTTCGATGTTATCTCCGAGGTAGAGCGAATTGGATGTTCAACGAGATTCGTAGTTTAATGTTTGTGAATATGAAAAATGGTATGGTGACGTGATAAATATATGTATGTATGTATGTATGTATGTATGTATATATATATATATATATATATATATATATATATATATATATATATATATATATATATATATATATATATATATATATATATATATATATTTTTTTTTTTTTTTATAAATATTTACGCTGTTCGCCCTCGAACATTTAGGGATAGTAGTATCAGCCTGATCAAGACAGGGAAATTGCTTTGTCCCACACTATAGCGTCTTCAGTTCAAACCTTAACGTCCGTTGGAGAACGGGATAGGTGAGTTAGGCCTTCCACCCTATAGGAAAATTTCCCATATCAGCCTTAAAAATAGGTGGTCCTAAGGTCCTGTTTTTATTTACCTGTCTCTCGTGGCGAATGTTTTTAACAGAGCGTAGACGCCTAAGGCATGACTGTAGGCCTGTTTTGACCCAGGCCGGTCAGGGAACGGCAGAGAGACTGGAGCATTCGGAGAGACCACATGTCCGACGGGCCTCTTCTCCCTTTCTTTGTCTATTATCCTATTAGTGAAGTGAAGAAGCATGGCGGTGTTGGTGCGCATAACGTTGAGGTCCCTAAGGTAAAGTCGCTTTTTGTTCAAAACTTCGCCCATTCTTTTATCTTTTTCTGTATTTCGCATTTCTTTGTTTCCTCCTTCATCCCCACTTACTGTATATGTGTTTACGAAGTCTAGATTAAGCCTCATTATTATATTGTTAGCTTCAAACCCGTTATTCCAGTAAAATACCTAGGATTTAGGGTAAGCAAAATCAGGTTAAATCTCGATGCTTTGTATGCCTCGCTTCCGAATGTTTGGAAGAACCGTTGCGTTTAAAATCAAATTCATCTCAAATATTCTTTGTTAAGGTTAATAACCCTTAACTGGCGACCTTTGGCTAATTAACGTCTGTCTTTGAGGTTAACTTTTGGCTTCAAGTGGCAGGTTACGTGTAATCTTGGTTTGCAGGGCCGTAAAAATTACGTAAATTGAATAATACATGATCAACCAAGACCTCACACGTAACAATATAATATATATATATATATATATATATATATATATATATATATATATATATATATATATATATATATATATATATATATATATAACCCATCATAATCTTTCACTAGCCAGTCCTAGTTCGTTTTTCCCCGGCCGGGCGATGAAAGAATGGTACTAATTCTTGAGGTCCCAGTGTACCTAGCTGTTAGTTAGAAGCTGTGAGTTGCAGCTAGGGTGTGGACAGGCAGACAGACAGAGACGTGAACGCTCAAAAACAAAACGGCATCGGCAGGGTAATCCTCACTGCACCGACGTGAAGGCATTCATAAGATTCTCTCTCTCTCTCTCTCTCTCTCTCTCTCTCTCTCTCCTAAATGAAGGGATGAGAATCTCGAGAGAGAGAGAGAGATTGAGAGAGAGAGAGAGAGAGATTTAAGTACGGATAAAGAGAATACAAGATGTGGATAGAACAAGTATCCCAGTGGAGGTGGGTGTCCTAGAAAGGTTCCGGGGAGAGAGAGAGAGAGAGAGAGAGAGAGAGAGAGAGAGAGAGAATGGGGGCGGGGTTATTTAATCGCACGCAAAGAAGAATCACTTGAATAAGGCAAATAACCAACTTGACTTGTTGACACTCATTATTCTCTGTGCGAAAAAGAAAAAAAAAAAAAGCAGATTCCCTTTCAAAACGAATCGGGAATCAGACCCTGCCAGATTATGTTTCCTAACCACGGAGGAAAGTTACGCGTCCGTCTTAGCGGGGTTCCTTCGCGTCTGCCTGCGCCGAAAACTGGTTCTTTCGGGGAAAATAACACCATCTCGCTATCGTGAAAAAGAGAAGTGAAAATGGTTTATTCCTTTTTAATACCCTTCTTGCCGGTTTAATCTCTGACGGATTTTTTGGGTAAGTTTAATTTCATTTCATCTCGCACTGCTTGGTAGAATGCTCCCGATTCTTACTTGTAATTTTATAGTTTCGTTTCTTTTTGTTCACTCCACTTTGGTGCTGTTTTCCACATTGTCTGATCGTGCTATTGCGCAGATTTTTTTTGTTGGTGTTTTGTGAAATGCGTTGGATTATTGAATACTGAGATTACTCTAATATAACTGCAACAATATTACTTCGTTGCTGTACCTTCTTGAAACTAAATTAAACGCTGTGAAACATAACATTAATTGCTGTTTAGCAATACCACAGTTTTTCATCTCCGAACGCCCGAAATTACGCAGGAAAAATATAACATGACCCTATTTTTATATTTTACCAAGATTAAAAAAATTTTCTTCAAAATTCTTTGAATGATCAAAATTAACCTACTGTTTTGTTAGCGTCATTACTATTGCGCTGGCATTAATGTTATTTCTGTTGTCCCAGTGTACAATCGTCTCCCTTATCATGCTTACTATTTATTACCTTTGGATAATTCCATTATTATCATAGATTCTGTGCAGGTGATTATTATTATTATTATTATTATTATTATTATTATTATTATTATTATTATTATTATTATTATTATTATTGCTAATAGATTCACAATTTCGTGAAAAACAATGTGTAATAAAAATCCACAATTATATAGTAAATATATTACTATATAAAATATGTAAAATAAACCAAAGACTTTCGAACACTTGAACGGTGTTCCTCATCAGTGCTAACGTTAAAAGTATTCGAAAGTCTTTGGTTTATTTTACATATTTTGAATAGTAACATATTTACTATATAATTGTGGATTATTATTATTATTATTATTATTATTATTATTATTATTATTATTATTATTATTGTTGTTGTTGCAACTATTATTATTATTGTTATTACACGAAATGTTCAAAAATTACCCAGGAGCCAAACTTACTAACCACTCCATCTCCATCAACTTTCCGTAGAATAAAATATCTCTTGTGAAAGCAGAGAGAAGACAATAACAAGCAGATAACAAACCAGTCGAGATAGATTTTAAAAGGTGGATACACGTGTACTTCGTCATCAACAGGGTCTTCCAAGCAAAGGCAATGACGTACGGCGCTTGAAAGCAGTACGACAACCCCACTCCTAAACTTACGGCATCAGCATCAGTTACACTGCCAGGCAGACCTTCCCAGGGTAACATCGTAGCAGCTAACAAGAGTAACTCGTTGATGCTGACGTTCCTCGAGGCTTGTATTGCTTCTCTAGGAATTCTGTATTTTAAGATTTAGTTTATGGAATGTAGTTTAGGAATTCTGTATTTTAAGATTTAGTTTATGGGATGTGGCCGAAGTTGGACATCCTGGGAATGTGACCAAAACCATAACTGCTGGAAAGTTAACGACCCGGGTACGTTCAGAAACACTAACGAAAGATTAGAAAACGATCCTGTAGGGCGTAGACAACTTAGGTCCAGAGAATCCCTGAATGAATGAATGAATGATTGATCTTGAGTTATCTAACATCGTGACAGCTGGGTCATTGACGTCGATAGCATTTAAATGAACAACATAGCGGCTATAAAAACATTAAAAACATAAAAGAAAATTAATGAAATGTTACAGTATACTTTTTGGCATCGTATACCACATTCTCTCCAAGGATCTTGGCAAGGACGAACCTGCCATCCCGACCAAGAGCCTCAGAGAGGTAACGGCTTCCAATATCCCCAAGAATGGGGCACTCAGCCAGCAAGTGCCTCACAGTCAAGGGGACCAAACAATCCTCACAAAAAAGTTTTGATACTCCCCGGCCATCAAAAAGCTGTGTGTTAGGCGAGTATGCCCAATCCTTAAGCGGCAAAGAGCCGTCTCCCATCTTCTAGGCATACTGCCATACTTCCAAGGAAATATAACATCCGTAATTTCTTTTTATTTTCTCCTATACTGCTCCAATGCTCTTGACACAAATTGATTATACATTTTCTAACGCTTGGGAAGAAATCTTAATATAAAAGAGGACACCTCCTTGGAAGTAAATCTAGAGCTGCTGCTTTGGCCAATCTGTCGGCTTCATTTCCATACACCAGCATGTGCTGGAACCCGACAAAAACTAATTTGTGTTAGAGAATCCCTGGACCTTGTAGACAACGGTCCGGAATAATTTAGACAACGATCCGTCAAGGTTTAAACAATGCTCCTCTAAGGCAGTGGTTCCCAAAGTGGGCAGTACCGGCCCCCTGGGGGCGGTGGATTGATATCGGGGGGGCGGTGAGGCAAAAGGGGGTGGTTGGGGGGCGACAGGGTGGCATTAAGAGCATTTAATTTTAAGCAATTAAAAGCAAAAAAAAAAAAAAAAAACACAGACTTAAAATTACCGAACGTGGGGATCTACGACTTCTTAGTGAGTTCCAGCCTGATGTGGAGAAACCGATATCCCTGCGCCAAGCACACCCATCCCATTAACAGTAATTGTGAAGACCAAGTTTACTAAATTAAGTATTGTTTGTGAAATACATCTTCGAGTTTAATATTGTTGTTTTCAATTTGAAGCAAACCGTCCCCCCCCCAAAAAAATAATAATACTCGCGTGTGTGTATCGGCGGGAGGGGGTTGCTAGGAATCCATCTGGAAGCCAAGGGGGCGCCAGCCTGAAAAAGTTTGGGAAACTCTGCTCTAAGGCTTAGATAACGATCTCGAAAGGCTGCTGACCCCCAGAAAGATGTAAGTCAAATTAGACTAGAATTTGAAGCATGGGACATACCATCACCTCTGAAGGCTAAGAAAACCTTACGAAAAATACTTGTAACTAATTATCACATTATTAGATGACGTTCTTTAGTAGTTATGAAAAAGAAAGTTGGAAACCGAGGATAACTGTTACATCGGATATTGTCAAGTATTCAGAATCATTAAATGCACAGTAACCTAAACACACCGAGTCATCGAGAGAAAGGACAGTACGAAATCGACAGAGACCTAAACCACTGCCTTGTGGAACACCAGGGAGAAAGATGAGGCTCACGAAAGATACCATGAACAAGAAATTTTACTGCAGACTGCTTAAAATCCTGTGAGTGAGATGAAGTAGCTGGTTTCCAGAGCTTAATTTGCGAAATAAGATTTAGTTAGCTGGATCGAATGTAGTGCTAGAATCAATTTAAATTAAACAGACTTTAATCCGTTGTCACAGTTGTCTTAGAGGTGAGTAAATGAGCCTTTTTAGGTTCATTGGTTCATGTATTCACGATAAACCTATTTCCAGTAAACTTATTGGCTGTCAGAGAACAAGTTCCTAAACTCTTGGGACGTACGCAGGAGCTTTTATACTCCTCAGAAACAGATCAGCACCTGTCCTATGAGCCTACAGAGACCCAGGACGACTTTAACTTTAACGTAACTGTATTTATACTTATAATTCAATTACTTTTTTCGATGTCGTCAATAACAAGAAACTCTAAACTTTTAGCACGTTGTAATTGCTTAATGAAGCACAAGATCACTTACAAAGTCATTAGAGCAACTAACCCGTAGGGGCAGCGCCTCCAGTGCACTTCGCGTGGTGCACTGTAGGCATTACTAAAAGGTATTTGCAGCGTCCCACTTCTTAGCCTTTTACTTTACCTCCTTTCTGGTTTCCCTTCCCCAATTTTGATGTTCAACTTCGCTAACTATTACTTCTTAGTGCACCTTTAGATCCTTTGTTTTTTGACTCTCTTTACCTTGCTGTCCACCCGCTCCAACTCCCTCTTTTCACTGAATGGCCGGAAGTGCCGCAGTGACTGTGTTGACGCCTAAATTTCATAATTTCATAAATCAAAGCAAGAAAGTGAGTTGGACTTCTCAGATGCGTTCATTTCATGAGTTGAAAACTGAGCTCATTTTTCGATTGATGCCTCGATATTTATTTTTTTCCATGACGCTGGACGATTCTTTCAGTGAAACCCGTTCATGACTCTCCGAGGAATAATTTCTTTTCATTCTCAGCTTTCGACTTTTTATTATTATTATTATTATTATTATTATTATTATTATTATTATTATTATTATTATTATTATTATTAGTGTGGACTTTAATGAGAATACTAAATCACATCTTTAGAATTCTTTGGATGTCCCAAAGAGTTTGTCAAGAGACGAAGATTGAACATTAAGAGGAAATAAAGCCCAAGAAGCTGGACAGCTAAGCTGGAAGAGAGTAGAGCTATGAACGAAAAGTGACAGAACCACTGAACCAGGGCGAAACTCCGAGAAAAAAAAACAATTGCTTATTACATACGGTGCGCCTCATAGGGAATACTTTATGCTGCGTCCCTATCCCACCCTTGCCTCCAAATGGTCTCCCCTCCGCCTGCCGTCCCCCTTTACGGATATTCACGAAATTCCAGAATTTCGTATTCACGAAATTCTGGAACGAATTTTGAAAACCTGCATCTCTTCCTTCCTGAAAGTTGCTAAGTAAAGAACAAGTTTTTATAGACGATAAACTTGGTGGTGGGAACGCCTCAAATGCTGTCTTGACTTTAGTAATGGAAATAAATCTCTTGCAATATACCTCGGGCTATTTCCAGGCTTTTTTCTTTTTGACCGGTCAGTTAAGTGAGATAGAGGCAGTCTCACTTAATCAGGAAATGATAAGTCAGTTTGACTTTGAGTTTAGCTAAATGATTTAGAGCCCAAAGGATGTCAGAATTCATAAATCTTAAATGTTATTGTAACTGGTGTATAAACAATCTTACGGGACGAAAGCAAAAGTCAGTTTTCTGCAGAATAAGAATCCCATTCAAAGAAGACAGTAAACAATGATAACGTCTTTTTTTGTTTGCGCAGGGTCCAGAGGTCTACATCAGGCTTCTTATCCCCTTTGAATACCTTAACTCCCTTGTCACAGAAACCGGAAATCTTAAATTGACAGGAACCAAAATATCAAGACGAAAACAAATAATGGTTTTTGTTGCAATAAAATAGTATTTCGATTACAGATATCTTTTGAATACTAAGGTTAACTATAGAGTGTAATTTTTTCACATAAAAAGCTTTATATTTTTACAGACATCTTTGAATATTCTTGGCATACTTCTTTATAAGCTCGTAATTCCAGTTGATCAATGGAAATGAATCTTCTTTAGTTGTGTGAATTCCGTCTATTTTTCAGAAATTACAAAAATTCTTCGATCATTTATTAATTTGCCTCTCTTTTTAATGACATGTTTTTCTTGTGTATTTAATGACGCATTTTGTTTGTTTCGTCAGACAGGAAGCAGTTTCCTCGTACTTTTAATGAGGGAAAAATTTGTTTAGTACTTTTAATGAGGAAAACTTTTCCGCTGCCCTTTTATTGACACAAATTTTTCCACGTCTCTTAATGATGTCATTTATTTCGAGAGTTTTTTTTTTTCCAAATGACGCTTTTTCGTGGATTTTTTAAATGCTTGAAGACTGCATTTTTTTAAAGTGTCTCTTGTCAGTCAGGGTTTTTTTTTTAGATGCTTATGAATGATGATTACTTCCAATGCCTTGACGCGACGATTTTTCCATTATTTCTTCTTACTGTCGAAATTTTACCAGTTCCTTTTAAATGACGCAATATTTTTTTTTATTACTTCTTCGTAACCCGCATTCTCACAGCGCATTGTTAATGACGCAAGTTTGACCTTATTCATTCTTAATGAGGCAATAATGTTTTTAACTCTTTAATTACTTATTTTTCCTCAGTGCTCCTTACTGTCTCGTTTTTTTCATAGTTTCTTGATAAAGAAATTTTTAAGAGCTCTTTAGTGACGTCATTTTTCCACACATTTTTGCGTCTCGTCCTAATGACACACTTTTTCCTTAACCCTTAATGGCCCCATTTCTTCATTTAGATCTTTTGCTTCAAGTCTTGTCAGTGACATTGTTTTTCCTGACTTAGGAGTCCTGTGGGAGTGGCAACGGCTCTCATCAGGACCCGAGAAACGGACAGAGTTGAAGAGTGGATGAACGAGTTGCTTGCTTGACAATTTGCGGAAATTTTCATTAAACATTTAGCGAGGACACTCTCCAGCGGTATCTCCGGAGAAACTTGTCTTTCAGAATATATATATATATATATATATATATATATATATATATATATATATATATATATATATATATATATATATATATATATATATATATATGTATGTATATATATATAATATATATATACACTATATATAATGCCGTTTAAAATTTACGTTTTTAGTGGATGTGTTAATATTCTCAAAAATATCTTTATCTATCTGTTTATTTATCTATCATGCAACTCCCAAATTGTCAGTAAGAAATCTCTTGGAAATTGTTAAAAAAAATAGATTTTCCAAAAGTCACAAACCAATAAAGCCCGTATGTTTATTTTATTGTCATATCACCTAGATGAGTGAGTAGTTTTGCGACAGTTCTCAATAGGGGCTGCTGCACAGGTACTAATATTATGTGTACAAACACAAGAACAGTTTTTAAAGATATTGAATGATGTATTATCTGCTAATTTACGGACTGCTGCTGCTGTTGCTTTCAGCAGGAGAAAACGCGTCTTTGAAAGCCTTTCTTAGTATGTTATCTGAATTTCTTTTATTTTCGTTTTTGAATTTTTTCTCAGAGAGGAAAAAGGGGAAAATACCAAGCATGTCATTGTTTCCCTTTTCACTGTCTCCACCAACCAATTCATGTCACTTACCTTGGCATTGAACAGCGTGGGCACCTTGAAGTACTCCTCAGGGTGATCTGTTACGACGAGGAAAGGCGGGGCAAGGATATTCTTGAGCCCCCTCGTGATGGCCAGCGTCAGGAGGCCGATGCCCACGGAGGTCGCCCCCGACTGCCACGAAGTGCCCGTGTAGAAGTCCCACGTGGCCCAGACACCGCGCCAGTGGTTGACGCAACACACGCAGTAGATCATCGTGTACAGCCTCGAGACGAGCAAATGGAGCCTCGGCCGTTTGTCGTTGTCACACAGGGTGCCCAGGGGCCCTTGCAAGAGGCAGAAGAAGAGCCCCGAGAAGAGCCCTATGGCGAGGGACGTCATGATGGAGATGAGTTTGTTGTTGGGCAGGAGGTAGTGATCCATCAGCTGCCAGCACCCACGCCAGTACCCAACGACGAGGGGGGCGAAGATGAAAATCGAGAGCAAGGAGTCCATGAAGCCCAGTATGCCCATGCATACCCTCTTCCCTCTCCCGGAGGAATCTCTCGATAGACACATTTTGATCAAGCTGAGTCGTTTATAGTTTTCTCTATTTTATAATCTAAAGGCGAAGAGGAATTGAGACTAATCGTTTTTCACTCGCTCACTCAGGAACCTCTGCTTTCTTTGCACCCTCTTGCGATTTCGAAGTCGCTTCTCCTTTAAGCAGGAAGAGGATTTCAGCTGTTCCTTTTATTCCTTGACCCGACGACGCATCGACACATCAGAAGAGTCATCGAAGGATTCCGCCTCGCTCTGCGATTTGGGTTTAGCGGATCTGCCCTGATTTCCAGAAAGGGTCGTTCACACTGTCGGGGCTTCAGAGGGAAAGGATATGCTGATGTGGGAGAAGAAAAAGAACGGAGAGAAGGAGGAGGAGCAGGAGGAGGAGGAGGAGGAGGAGGAGACAGAAGAGGAGGAGGAGGAGGAGGAGGAGGAGACAGAGGAGGAGGAGGAGGAGGAGGCTTGGGTGAGGAGGTGAGGATGGTTGGGCTTAGTGGCAGCAGTAGAGACAGGCGGCACACTCCCGCTATAGGATGTCCTCATTCCAGTGGTGGGAACCGATGACCACTCAGGACATCTACCTCCTCCTGGCACTGCAAACCGAATATTCTCTCTCTCTCTCTCTCTCTCTCTCTCTCTCTCTCTCTCTCTCTCTCTCTCTAACACTTTTCAAAAAAGCAATAAAACTTTCACGTTATTGTCACCTGCGACTTCAACTTGAATCCTTTGCGTTGAAAACTTTTACGTAAAACTACACGTAAAATCACTCGTCGCAAAAAAAATTAGGCGAATGAGAAAAGAGAAATCTGTGTCGAAAGAACGAACCAAAAAAATATAAAAAAATATTTGAGGAAGAAAAAAAACAGTTATCACGAATTCAAAAATTTCCAATTCAGATCACGAGTGTTGTTCATCAATTCTTTATTTTCTTTGGAATTTTTCCTCGTATATATTTTTTTCTTCTTTTGTTTTGCCAACTGCGTAATCGTCCCGTTTCTCGTTCGCGAATGTCGCTATTGTTTTTTCGATTCCCAACTTCCTCACTGAAGCTTATTTACTGCCAGAGTATTTATCCTTTATGGCCCTCCTCTAACTCAACCAATTCGACAAAATCACTGTTACTTTCCTGTCTTGATTTCCTCTCTCTTTATCTCTCTCTCTCTCTCTCCTTCTCTATCTCTCAATCACTGAACGCCGAACTAGACAAGAGAACGAGACGCAGAGCGCAGACGCGAGGAGCGTTTTTATCCTGTGGGGTTACATCTGATACTGAACCGAGTTTTGTCACCAAGAAAAACCTGTCCTGGCTCGGGTCTTCTTCTTCTTCTTCTTCACGGGTGGACGAGAGAGCGAGAAAAGGAATATGGTTTAGAGGCGTTGTGATGGGTGGAAGTGAGTCGGTTGGATGCGGGTTGCTTACTGCTGCCCCGTGACGATCGGGACCCCCTCCTCTGCCGGGCATCACCACCGAGTGCTGGGCTGGACCCCACCGGTGGGGCGGATGGGTAGTTGAAATACTAAGAGAGAGAGAGAGAGAGAGAGAGAGAGAGAGAGAGAACAAAGCTTCCAGAGAAAAAGAAAGAGTGAAGTTTTCAGAGGGTTAGGGGCTTTTAAAAGCTTTGAGTAAGCGTATCAGTGCTTTCAGAGTAAGACAGACAGACAGAAAGGGGTAAAGCTTTCAGAAAGAGAGAGAGAGAAAGGGGTAAAGCTATCAGAAAGAGAGAGACAGAAAGGGGTAAAACCTTCAGAAAGAGAGAGAGAAAAGGATAAAGCTTTCAGAAAGAGAGAGACAGAAAGAGGTAAAGCTTTCAGAAAGAGAGAGAGAGAAAGAAGTAAAGCTTTCAGAAAGAGAGACACAGAAGGGGGTAAAGCTTTCAGAAAGAGAGCAACAGAAAGGGGTAAAGCTTTCAGAAAGAGAGAGAGAGGGGGGGAACGGGGTAAAGCTTTTAGTGAAAGAGAAGTGGTGAAGTTATGAGAGAGAGTTAGAGAGAAAAAGAGGGATGAAGTTCCTAAAGACAAAGAGAGAGAAGATTTAAGCTTTCAGAGAGAGAGAGAGAGAGAGAGAGAGAGAGAGAGAGAGAGAGAGAGAGAGAGAGATAAAAAGAAAGAGGGAAAGGAAAGCTGTAAGAAACAAACTTGATAAATCGCTCTGGAAAAGGCTGATATTTGACAGCAAGAAAACATTTCAGAAAAAAAAGTAAAAAATTCGCCTAATTCTTCGGTGCACTCGAGTTTTCTGTACATGGCATAATCAAGGCCACCGATAATAGATCTGTCTTTCGGTGGTCTCGGTATAATGCTCTATGAGCCGCGGCCCATGAAACTTTAACCACGGGCTGGTGGTGGCCTGTCCCATATCGTTGCCAGATGCACGATTATGGCTAACTTCAACCTCAAATAAAATAAAAACTACTGAGGTTAGAGGGCTGCAATTTGGTATGTTTGATGATTGGAGGGTGGATGATCAACATATCAATTTGCAGCCCTCTAGCCTCAGTAGTTTTTAAGATCTGAGGGCGGACGGGCAGACAAAGCGGGCAAAATAGTTTTCTTTTACAGAAAACTAAAAATGGATAAAGAAAACAAAGAAAAGGTACTAAATAATTTAATGGTTTCTATGCAACGTCACAAAGGAATAAATTGGACGAATCTCATGATGGTTTAAAAGTACTGAGGGAACAAGATCAGAGAAAAGAGTTGATGGAATTCGTCCTACGTGTGAATTTAATATACCCGATTATATACATATATATGTGTATATATAATATATTTATATTAAAAAAGGAAGAGAAGGAAAAGAGGAGGATGAGAAGGAAGAGCAGTAGAGGCTTAAGGACGGGAGGAGGAGGAGGAGGAGGAGGAGGGAGGAGGTGGTGCCAGTGGGAAGGGGATTCAGAATTGTGCCTCCCCAGGCGGCACTCTGATGTGGCCCCTCCCCACTCCCCTCCATTCCCCCATCAGCTCCTATACCCCTTGCCCGTTGATTAGATAATAAGCTTCAACCGGGCACTGATTCCCACTTCCTCCTATATAAACACCCCCCTCCCGCTCCCCCCTCCCCCTCCTTTTCCTCCATTCCCAAACCTGGAAAAACTTTTTGTATAAAATATTCTACTAAGTAAGAAGAATCTCTCCTAAACTCTTCGCCCACCCCACCCCCGCCCGCAAGCTCCTCCTTCCCTGTAGCCCTCCTCCCCGCCCCGTAACATTACTGCTACTGGTTTTTCTTCTTCCTTTTGGCGCGAGAATGTCTCTTTATTTTCCCGCCAAAACGAAGTTCGGACGCAATGGCCACTCTCTGGGGCGTCCATGGCAGAAGTTTCGTCCGGGAACTTGGCTGGCGTTGTCCTCGGGACGGTGATAAACTCAAAGAAATCTTAGAGAGCTGCTTCTCTCACAAAACGCGAGGGTTGATTTTTGTATTTTGGGTTGATTTAGAAAAATGAAATTAGGGGGGAAATTTTGGATTTGTTCTGTTTTTTTTTTTAAGAAAATTTAAACCCAAAAACAATGTTTAGATTTTTTTTCAGATTTGCAGAAAATGCAATGGGAAATGTTTACCTTTTCACATTTGCAGAAAATGCAGAGGGGAATGTTTCATTTTTTCAGATTTGCAGAAAATGCAAAGAGGAATGTTTACTTTTTTTCACATTTGCAGAAAATGCAAAGGGGAAACAATTATTTGATTTTCTTTGCTTTTCAGAAAAAAAATCTAAAGAGAGTTTTTCCTCTCTGTTATACAACACTGAGAAAATTTCTTTTTCGTGTTGTATTTCATAAAATTTAATAGTTAGGAAAGAGAAGCCAATGAATTTTCATTTTTTTTTCCGCAAAAAAGAGCAAAATGAAAAGGAATCGCTTACCCTTTCACTCAAGAAATTGAGATCGAGGACCAGAGTAACTTAGTAAGTAAAAGCTAAACATCCCATGTGTTTCGGAGAGAATGCGATTCTTAAGACTAGGAAATTATTATTATTATTATTATTATTATTATTATTATTATTATTATTATTATTATTATTTATTAGTGCATATGACCCTTCGGAAATAAAAGCAATAGCTTAGTTATTTTGCACTTACATCTCCTTATAATACATTAAATACAGTATATTCCTTTGCATTCATCTGCTTAACATTTTTTGAGTTAAGCTCGATTCCATTACACTAAGACAACTGGAAAAATAAATATCTTAATCCGACGTTCTTTTTTTATGCAATATTACATGATATACTATTAATATTGCAGTATTGATATACGAAATATTTTTATTATTATAAGCATGCATAGATAATGAACAGGATGCAGGAAGTATTTTAAACGAAATTCAGAAGAATAGGAAAAAGAGTAATATGATAAAGGGAACTAGAATAGTGACACAGCTCTAACAAAATAATGAAATATTAGCTACTGATTGAACTGCGTTCCTAGACGTAAAAGTAAGGTTTTTTCTTCAAACTGTGTAAATTGGGATTTTTTTTGTAACTGGAAAACTGTAGTATTTTGCATTCATGGTTATCATTGTTTTTCTCTTTTTTAGATAATTCTGTCATTAGTTAAAAAAAATATGTGTTATTGCTTACACAGTATATTTCCACGTTCTTTCTTATTTATTTCTGCGTATTTCGTTAGTCTCGTTTCAAACCAGCTCTCCCTTATTTATTTCTACGTGTTTCGTGAGTCTCGTTTCTCACCAGTTCTTTCTCATTTATCCTACGTATTTCGTTAGCCTCGTTTCTTACCAGTTCTCTTTTTCTTTCTACGTATTTTGTTAGTCTCGTTTCTCACCAATTCTCTCTATTTATTTTTCTGTATCGCGTTATTCTCGTTTCTCACAATTCTCTCTTATCTATTAATGCTTATTTCGTTAGTCTCGTTTCTCACCCATTGTCTCTTATTTATTTCAACGTATTTCGGTAGTCTCGTTTCTCACCAGTTCTCTTTTTATTTCCACGTATTTCGTAGGTCTCGTTTCTCATCAATTCTCTCTACTTATTTCTACGTATTTCTAGGTATTTCGTAGGTCTCGTTTCTCACCAGTTCTCTCTTTATTTCCACGTATTTCGTAAGTCTCGTTTCTCACCAATTCTCTCTATTTATTTCCACGTATTTCGTAAGTCTCGTTTCTCACCAGTTCTCTCTTTATTTCCACGTATTTCGTAAGTCTCGTTTCTCACCAATTCTCTCTATTTATTTCTACGTATTTCTAGGTATTTCGTAAGTCTCGTTTCTCACCAATTCTCTCTATTTATTTCTATGTATTTCTAGGTATTTAGTAAGTCTCGTTTCTCACCAATTCTCTCTATTTATTTCTACGTATTTCTAGGTATTTAGTAAGTCTCGTTTCTCACCAGTTCTCTTTTGATTTCCACGTATTTCGTAAGTCTCGTTTTCACAATTTCTAGGTATTTCGTAAGTCTCGTTTCTCTCTCTATTTATTTCTCTATTTATTTCGTATTTCTAGGTATTTCTGTAAGTCTCGTTTCTCACAAATTCTCTCTATTTATTTCTACGTATTTCTAGGTATTTTCGTAAGTCGTTTCTCACAAATTTCTCTATTTATTTTTATTTTAGGTATTTCACAAATTCTCTCGTATTTATTTATTTCTACGTATTTCTAGGTATTTCGTAAGTCTCGTTTCTCACAAATTCTCTCTATTTATTTCTACGTATTTCTAGGTATTTCGTAAGTCTATTTATTTCTACGTATTTCTAGGTATTTCGTAAGTCTCGTTTCTCACCAATTCTCTCTATTTATTTCACAAATTCTCTCTATTTATTTCTACGTATTTCTAGGTATTTCGTAAGTCTCTGTGTTTTTCTCACAAATTTTCTCTCTATTTATTTCTACGTATTTCTAGGTATTTCGTAAGTCTCCGTTTCTCACCAGTTCTCTCTTGTCTGTTTCTTTCTCCCTCAGGAAAAAGAACAATTTCCAGAAAATAATCACCACGTGTTTCCTCTATTTAGAAGCGACTTTCTCACCAATTCTCTCTATTTACAGCTTTCTCAAAAAAAAAAAGACCAACATAACGTTTTCTTATTTAGCAAACGTCTTTTCGCAGCTCTATTTATTTGATCGGCCTTTCTCACCAATTCTCTCTATTTATTTCTACGTATTTCTTAAGTCGAGAATTTCTCTCACCAATTCTCTCTATTTATTTTGTATTTCTAGGTATTTTAAGTCTCCTTTCTCACCAATTCTCTCTATTTATTTCTACGTATTTCTAGGTATTTCGTAAGTCTCGTATTTCTCATTTCCAATTCTCTCTATTTCTACGTATTTCTAGGTATTTCGTAAGTCTCCTTTCTCACCAATTCTCTCTATTTATTTCTACGTATTTCTAGGTATTTCTTGGTCTCTCCAATTCTCTCTATTTATTTTTACGTATTTTAGGTGATTCGTAAGTAATTTATAATTCTCTCATTTATTTCTACGTATTTCTAGGTATTTTAGTCTCGTTTCGGGACTCTGAATTTCTCGTATTTAGGTACAGCAATTCTTCTATTTATTTCTACGTATTTCTTTTAAGTCTCGTTTCTCACCAATTCTCTCTATTTATTTCTACGTATTTTAGGTATCGTAAGTCTCGTTTCTCACCAATTCTCTCTATTTATTTCTACGTATTTCTAGGTATTTCGTAAGTCTCGTTTCTCACCAATTCTCTCTATTTATTTCTACGTATTTCTAGGTATTTCGTAAGTCTCGTTTCTCACCAATTCTCTCTATTTATTTCTACGTATTTCTAGGTATTTCGTAAGTCTCCTTTCTCACCAATTCTCTCTATTTATTTCTACGTATTTCTAGGTATTTCGTAAGTCTCCTTTCTCACCAATTCTCTCTATTTATTTCTACGTATTTCTAGGTATAAGTCTCGTTTCTCACCAATATATTTATTTCTATATATTTATAATATATTTATTTCTCACCAATTCTCTCTATTTATATATATTTCGTAAAGTCTCGTTTCTCAAAAAAAAGTCTCGTTTCTCTCTATTTATTTCTATATATATATATCGTTTCTACCAATATATATTTATTTCTATAGGTATTTCGTAAGTCTCGTTTCTATATTTATATATATATATTCTCTCTATTTATTTCTACGTATATATATATTTCTCATAATTCTCTCTATTTATTTCACGTATTTCTACATTTCGTAAGTCTCCTTTCTATATTCTCTCTATTTATTTCTATATATATATATCTCCTTTATATACCAATTCTCTCTATTTATTTCTAGATTTCTAGGAGTTTCTCACCAAGAGAGAGAGATTCTCTCTATTTAGAGAGAGAGAGAGATTTCACAGAGAGAGAGAGAGAGAGAGAGAGAGAGAGAGAGAGATTCTCTCGTATTTTTGAAAAAGAACAAATGGCTGTATTTCTGAGATCCGTTAATGCCCTGACAACTTATTTATAAATTAAATTCTCTCTATTTATATATATATATATATATATATATATATATATATTTATATATATATATATATATATATATATATATATTTATATATATGTGTGTGTGTTGTGTGTGTGAGAGAGACTTATTTATATATATAATTATATAAATTATATAGATAGATAGATAGATAGATGACAGGCAGATAGATAGATAGATATATTAATTCATTTTGCAAGTATTATAGCGTGTCATTAAAATTACATTGGCGTGTAATGTAATGCCACGTCCTCAAAGATATGTCCTCCGTAGTCTGTGGATTCAGCATTACACCGTATGAAAAAAAAAAAAAGTTTCGCGAGCAAATACGTTTTTTGCATTGCCTCCAAAAATCTGAATCTTTGTAAATCATTCATCGCATATTGATGAGAGGTCAGTTCATGTTACTGTTCTGTGTAGGTGTTTTAATTTCTGGGATGGATATGTTTTTGTTCAATTTGTTAGCGTACATGTTTACATTTTGTATGAGCATGTCCGAAGTGATATAATGGAGTTGCACTGAAGTATCACATGTCTGACTGTGTTATTTATTATCCCATTAACCATATCGCTTGAATAAGATTTCTAATCCGTATTAGGCAAAAGTTCATATATAAATCATTTAAATTGACATCCAGTACATATTGGAAGCAGGACGATTACTGTAACGCAATTGGCTACGATAAACATCATAATGGTTTCATGAAAAGTAGTTTTTCTAAAATAAAATCATTGCTGCTACGCGGTCAGAAATAAATGGAAATCAGAATCGGCAATTTCCTCAACAATACCGGTGTCAATTGTATATTGAAGTACATCTGAGATTGTCTCGACAAAGGCAGATGAATTTATGCTAAACGCATCTAAACGCTGGTGTGAGTCCATTTTATAATAATAATAATAATAATATATAATAATAATAATAATAATATATACGATAATAATAATAATAATAATTATATTATATTATTATTATTATTATTATTATTATTATTATTATTATTATTATTATTATTCATAACATAAACCCCCATTCATGTGGGACAAGTGTACAGGGACCATTGACTTGAAATTCAAGCTTCCAAAGAATATGGTTTTCATTTGTCAGAAGTTACAGATGATAAGAGGAAACACGGAAAGAGGAGATCAAGTACTAGAGAAGAAGAAAATAAGATAAATTGATAAATTAATAAATATATAGATAGAAATATCAATAAATAATTAAAATGCAAGGTGAATTGTTTTAGGGTAGCACTGCACTGCATACTTGAAACACACGGTCATTCATTGAACTGGCAGCCGGATTGAATACGTAATTCTGGGTTTGCTCTTAAGCTGAAAGATAAAGATTATTTCCCGCGTAGAGTCAAGTATGTCAAATCCCAGGTGACACTTTTTTGTAATTCGGATTACCTTTTTTCGAATTACATGTGTTTTTTTATGATAGAGGTGTTTACGTTCTGGCAGCCTAATTATATTATTTTGCGATATGCAATCCTGTCAGTAATTTGCCTCATCAGTCTTTTGCAACGACGAAGTATTCATGATGTTCTTAAGTAACCAGATGAAATTACAAGTGTACAGACCATGACACACACACACAGATGATAAGAGGAAACACGGAAAGAGGAGATCAAGTACTAGAAAAGAAGAAAAATAGATAAATTGATAAATTAATAAATATATATATAAATATCAATAAATAATTAAATAGGTGAATTGTTTTATAGCACTACTGCATACTTGAAACATATAGCCGGATTATATATAGCTATATATATAGTATATATAGGTGACTCTTTTTATATTATACCTTTTTTATACATGTGTTTTATATATTTTATTTATGTTATATTTATATATTATTTTTGCGATATATATATTTGCCTATATAGTCTTATATATATATATATATATATATATATATATATTTTATATATATATATATATATATATATATATATATATATATATGTATATATATATATATATATATATATATATATATATATATATATATATATATATATGTGTGTGTATGTATGTACTTATAAATATATATATATATAGATAGATAGATAGATAAATATATATATATATATATATATATATATATATATATATATATATATATATATGTGTGTGTGTGTGTGTGTGCGTGCGTTCTTGCGTGCGTGTGAGCGTGTACGTATGTGTTTGTACGGCCATATATACGTTGATAACCAGTGTTGTACTGGTCAGTTAAATTTTTGCAGTCATGTATAATCTCGCTAGATTTAAATCTTCTCCGTCACTCTCATTCCTTTGTTATTTACTGCTAATTGATGTCTACTTTTATTATCTGACAATCTGGAAGAAGTTACTTCCATCCTTTCACAAAACAGGCTACCATTTTGTCTTATATATATCTATATATGGGGTAATAGATAATATTCTGAGAATGAAAGATAATGTTTTAATAACTAAAAGCAAGAACAGGCGAGGTAGGCCTATGATAGCACTGGAAGAAAGATGAGGATTATAGCTGGGTGTGGCTTCGAGCCTAATTATGGTAAAAGGCTATAGGCTACCTCAAACCCTCACACCCACCCCCAAAAAAAAAAAGTTTCCGCGCTCTCATGCAGATAACATAAGGAATACAATGAGATAAGGAGATTAGGAGAGTAGAATTACTCGCTGAATTTTGGAAGAATTTCGGTCTCTTGATTAGTGAAATTCAGATTCAGTCGGTCTGGTCACTTTTTGGATGGGTGGCGAAGGAAAGTAGAATTACTGGTTGAATTTTGGAAGTGTTTTGGTCTCTTGATCAGTGAAATTGAGATGCAGTCGGTCTGGTCACTTTTTGGATGGGTGACGGCCGATCGTATGCGAGTTCATGTGGTTTGCAACCTCATCCCAAAGATCAGTGCATACAGACTTGCATCAGACATGAGGATTCAGGCGTGAAGTGCAACGGGGCACGATTGATTGATACCTGTAAACTCCGGGTGCATTAACTATGGTCATCGACGCAGAAAGAATTGCACTTGCAAAGTTTATCAGTTTCATTTATTGGGGAAATGTTATAGAAACAAGACTATGCCAAGAGTATCAACAAAGATTGTCATATACACTGAGCATATGATGTGAGCAGATTACAGAGAAAGTAAAATAATCTTCAACAACATGAAAAAGGCTTTTTTTAATGTACAAACTCTGATTTAAGCTTTGCCGTAACCAGGAACCAACAATTATTTTTCCCAGAAAAGCTTAAAATTGTCAAAGAAATTTGATATGTATTTCAAAGAATGAAGATGTACTTAGAAGTAAAATGGTATTGAGATATTTAATGAAAATCGCAAGGCAAAACAAAGAAAAAGTAAAACGACATGGAGGCATGTGTACTCCAATTATCCACAAAGGTCTCTCGAGCGAATTGCATTACTCACTAATTTACCGTTAAAGAAAGGAATTAACCTTAGTGACAAAGAAATGTAACGCCGTGGCTACAAGACTTGGTTTAGCTAAAAATAGTGCTATATATGAACAATTTTAGCATGTCTGGCTGAAACCACTTGCTGCTCCTGTTGATTTTGGCTGAGCACCATTTCTGCTTCATCTGAGCACTGTTTGTTGAGCGCTTCGTTTTTTCACTGGCTAGTTTTATTTACAATATTGGGTTTAATAGCATACATAAACATTTTTGGCATCTCTGGTTGCTCACTGCTTGTTGCTACGGTTGAATAGCTTGCTGTTTTGGCTTAGCTATTATCTGCTTTGCTTAACCACTCTCGTTTCCTTGGCTAGATAGTATTAATTTTGTTGCTTTGCCCGAGCACTCTGACTTCAAGTGATTACTGTTTTCTACTATCACAGAATGTTATTTCCCCTGCCTATTAGAGGTTTGGAAATTAAAAAGAATATGGCTAATCGTTACTAATATTCGTTTGATAAATTTAGGGCAAGATAAAAGGTTAACGATGAGTATCAGTACCAAAAACCGATTCATCGGATGGGAATTTTAAGACAAAAACGAAAGTTATCTTTCAGTATCTTTCGTTGTGTTTCAGCACTTCCTTTGATTTATTATATTTTTTAATTACATTTCAAAGTCAACATTCCTTGTCCCTAGCCTTAGCCATGTTCACACCAGTAAATTCTTTCTATAAGTCAGTGATTAAAAAAAATTTTTTTTGGGGGGAAAGGGGTTGGGTTTAGTACACACGTCATTGTAGAGCACTAGCAACAGATTAACTTAAAGAAATGGTTTGGAAGCAACCTGACAGTTAATCCAAAGGTCAGCTGTCAATCCTGTGCTGGGTTAATCAAAGTGGGCATTACATAATTAATTCAGTGCTGAACCCTAGGTCCTGTGGTGAATTAACGAGCATGTTCATTATGCAGTTAACCTATTGTTGGACTTCAAACCTTGTGAAGCAATAATTAAGGCACATATTAGTCACGTAGTCCATTGGTGGTCTTTAAATTCTATAATGGACTAATTGTATGATGGTTAATCCAGTGATGTATTTTAGACCCCTTGGGTGACCTAATCAAACTACGTATTGGGCAGTTAGCCCAGGGGATGGTCCTTTAATCGTAGCGTGGGTTAATCAAAGTACATATTACATGAAGCAACACTGTCACCCAACAAATCAAGGGTCATTGCATCGTAATCAGTCCTCCACTGTCTTCATCAAGGTCTTCAGAGTAGTTTACACCTTTGGCCTTTGACCTTGTTTCTCGCTGGTTGGAAACTTAGGCAGTATCTTATTCAAGAGCGTGATTGGTGGTTTCAGTGGATTAAGCTAGCCTTGTGCCAGCACGGGGCCTTGCCCGGAGGCGGCCTGTCGGTGTAATAAGGTGTGAAAGAGAGCAGAAAGCCTGGTGTAGACCCTCTGTCTCTGACCAGCTAACAGAGAAGCAGTAATTTGCAAGGTCAGGCTTTATGAACAGTCAACGAAGTTCGTATGTACGTTATAACTATGAAAATAAGAGCAGGCCTTCGTTCCTTCCTTCCTTCGTACTGACTGGAATGCGTGACTGAATGTGAAACCTCAAGCGTACAAAATGTATAATAATGATGATGATGATAAAAGACTCACACTATGATATTTACGTACAGGATACTCGTTTTCTCTTGTCATTTTAGATTCCGAATGCCGATAAAAAATGAAATTAATCCCTTTCTAATCCGTGCCTCTCTTGCCCACATTTCTCCCTGAAGCGATGTTTTATAGTACCAACTTTAATTACATCTCAGTTTCACGGTCGCAAAAATTCATTTAATCATAAACATCAGTCTGCAGTAAAGTAATAGTATTACGATCTTATAAAATATCTTGTTCATAGGGAAGAGATAGATTTTATAATTTAGTCACGATCAAAACCTTTTGCACTAGTTTAACTCAGAGATAATATTTTGCGATAAAAAGCTAGACTATTTTTCAATGTAACTAGCATTTTGTAATTAAGGAATAGTTTCTTCAAAATTTTGTCACAACTAAATCACTTTCCACACACTTTTGAGAAAGTATCTTATAATTAAGGATAACCAGGATTCCGCTACCCCACCCCCTCAACCCCCACCCCCCTCCCCCTCCTATAATGATGTGGAAAAGTATAACAAGATTAATATCACTCTGCAGGAACCTGGTCATCATCTTGCAAAATAACTCGTTCCAACTTCCTGAACGGGATCATTTGCATGGTAAACATTTTTAACTTCTCGCCGTGTCGCTGGCGAAATCCTTCTTTGCAACATCTCCCAACGTAAATAATCCCAACTTATTTCGATGTCACTTGCACAGTCACTGTTTCTAACTCTGATTGCAGTTTCTACGAAGTCTTTCCACGTGAACCCGCTCAATGTTACTAGTTAACATCCTTCCGAAGGTTTAGAGTTACGCCTGAAGAGATTAGATAACAGGAGATACGTGCTGACGAAAGTAGTGTTATACTGTTTTACTTTGTTCTTCGTTAGTTTAAATGCACTGGTAACCAGTCCAAGGTCGCCTCACATGCCCACACTTACAGGCACACATACAAAACATCCGAGAAAAATATATATATATATATATATATATATATATATATATATATATATATATATATATATATATATATATATATATATATATATATATATATATTATATATATATATATATATATATATATATATATATATATATAATATATATATGTGTATATATATATATATATACATATTTATATATATATATATAAGTATATATATATATATATATATATATATATATATATATATATATATATATATATATATATATATATATATATATATATATATATATATATATATATATATATATATATATATATATATATATATATATTTATATATATATATATATATATATATATATATATATATATATATATATGTATTTATATATATATATATTTATATATATATATATATATACATATATATATAAAACATATATATTATATATACATATATATAAAAACATATATATTATATATACATATATATAAAACATATATTTATATATAATATATATTTATTTATATATTTATATATACATATATATTTATTTATATATAGATATGTATACATATATTACATATAGATATAGATATATATATATATATATATATATATATATATATATATATATATATATATATATATATATATATATACGTTTTTCAGGCAGAGTTTCTCACTTTCACCATTTTTTTTTGTAGGCAATCACCTTTGTGGCACTGACTTCTTTGATGCACACTTTTTCATATTTCCTTACCTCTGTTTTCAATAATTCTTCGAAGTTCTGGATAAGTACACAGGGTCGTGGTGGATTTTCCAATTATTGCTACGGTCCCGTTTCGCCCTGTCTGTGGCTTTTTCAAGCAAGAACTAATACATACAGGCGTCCTCCGCTGTATTTATACCGGCAGGACTGGATTAGTTGGGGTTGCCATATTTCTTGGTTACAATTTTGGTTTACAATTTACAGTGAGGTGGTAAGTTGTTTACATAATATTTACATATGTTATTACATGGTAAAACTATGCCACGGTATTGAATCTACATTCTATTTCTACATCTTATATCCCTAATAATAAAACTGTTGATTTCTTCGTGTGTGATTTTCTGGTGTTCCCCCACTCTGCTTTGTTGACCTTGACCTTGGGTCCCTCTCCTGTAAGTCGAGCAGACGGCAGCGAACGGTCGCCTTCTGTTTGCGTATTTAAACTTGGTTTGTTTGTGGCTATAAAAACTGGTTCCGTTATTATTATGTCCCGATATGAATTACATCTGTATTTTATTTTAGTGTTGTTCATCAAGTCTTGTAATGATGGTTTCTTGTCGTGCTTGTCTGTGCAGTGTTGGAAGATGGCTCCTGTGTTTCTGTGGGCAAGAAATCTTCGTCTGAGGGTCGTAGATGTTCTGCCAATGTAGTTCTTTTTATGGAAGGACTGGATTCCTCCTCAGGGCAAATGAATTCATAAACCTCATTGGTAGTCATCTCCTTAGGTGTGGGTGCGCATGTGCTATCTTTCATTACAAGTGACACAAGTAGATTTTGGTTTGCAATACACCCGTATGTTTATGTCGGCATAAGGTGCTCGTGGCTTGACATTTTTTTTAATAATCATCTTGATTTTGCTGTTGTTGTTGTGTTGTTAAAGTTAGTTTGGTTGTATATTGTTATCTGTTGGCCTGTCTTCTCACTGTTTTTATAGCCACAAGCAAACCAAGTTTAAAACGCAGGCAGAAGGTGACCGTTCGCTGCCGTCTGCTCGTCAGAGAAGAAGGACCCAAGGTCAAGGTCAACAAAACAGAGTGAAGCAACACGAGAAAACCACACACGAAGAAATCAGCAATTTTATTAGGGATATAAGATGTAGAAATAGAATGTAGACCCTGGTAGTTGTGACGCCAGATAACCCACGATTAATCAATCAATCAATCGAATACCGTAGCATAGTTTTACCATGTAATAGCATATTATGTAAATATTATGTAAACAACAAACCACCTCATTGTAAATTGTAAACCAAAACTGTAACCAGGAAATATGGCAAACGCCCCCCCCCCTCACCACTAATCCAGTCCTGCCTGTATAAATAGAGCGGAGGACGCCTGTATGTATTAGTTCTTGCTTGCAAAAGCCTCAGATTGGTCGAAACGGGCCGTAGCAATACATGGAAAACACACCACGACTCTGTATACTTATCCAGAACTTCGAAGAATTTTTGAAAACAGAAGTAAGGAAATATGAAAAAGTGTGCATCAAAGAAGTCAATGCCACAAAGGCGATTGCCTACAACAAAAATATATACATATACATACATATATATACATATACTGTATATATATATATATATATATATATATATATATATATATATATATATATATATATATATATATATATATATATATATATATATATATATATATACATGATCCAACAGATATCTGTTACCTTGTTGTAATCTGAAAAAGATTTCCCTTTATCAAACAGATTTCATTTTTAATTTTGAACAGATTTTTTCTTACTAACTTTTCAAATTTATCTCATAAAGCTTTCTGCTAGCAGTGTATTTTGTTAGGAGACAGACAGATTTTTGCTTATTTAGAATTTTTTTTTTTTTACGACTTTATAATATTCACCAGATAGATTTCTGTAAGCATTTATACACAAGAGTGTCTCGTCAAATTTATTGTTTTCATCATTAAACTTATTTCTGTTTAGCAAACAAAGTTCTATACATGGTCCAAAAATGTTCCATCCATGTATGATCTCATATATATTACCACGTATAATTCCGTATATGGTCTGAGATATTATCCCAGGGTACAATCCTTTATATAATCTCAAATATATTTCCACGTGTAATTCCATATGTGGTCTTAAATATTATCTCAATGTGCAATCTTTTATATGATCTCAAATATATTTCCACGTAAAATCCTGTATATGCTCAGATATCATATCCAGGTATAATACCGTACATTATGTATGATCTTAGATATATTTTCATGTACAACTTATAAATTATCATATATATATATATATATATATATATATATATATATATATATATATATATATATATACACAGTAAGTAAGTATACCTTAGTTTTACCAGACCACTGAGCTGATTAACAGCTCTCCTAGGGCTGGCCCGAAGGATTAGACTTATTTTACGTGGCTAAGAACCATTTGGTTACTTAGCAACGGGACCTACAGCTTATTGTGGAATCCGAACCACATAATAGCGAGAAATGAATTTCTATCACCAGAAATAAATTCCTCTAACTCTTCATCAGCCGGCCGTGGAATTGAACTCCGGCCCATCGAATGACAGTCTGAAGCTCTACCGAGTCGGCCAACAAAGGGCTTTATATATATATATATATATATATATATATATATATATATATATATATATATATATATATATATATATATATATATATATATTTCCTTGTAAATTCCCATATATGAGCTTAAATATATTTTTCTATATAATGGCAACCTCATCTCTTCACTTTTCATTGTTCTTAGAATTGCTGTCCCTAAAAGCTTCACCTGTTGAGTAACTTTTCGCCTTTAAATCTCCTCCTTCCTTTTTTCAACCTCAAATGACCTTTGACCTGCTGAATTATTCTTTCTGCGTTCCACTCTGTCGGCCTTAATTGACTTTTAAAGTAACCATCCGTCAAAAGTGCTTATGTGTGCCTGTCTGTACACTATATATATATATATATATATATATATATATATATATATATATATATATATATATATATGTGTGTATGTATGTATGTATGTATGTATGTATGTATATTATTATTATTATTATTATTATTATTATTATTATTATTATTATTATTATTATTATTTCAGACCTAATCTGTTGTTGTTGTTTTCTGCATCGTTATCCGTTGTTTTGTGACGCCAGTTTGTGGAAATCAGTCAGTCACTTCTTCCTTTATAGTCTTAGAGTTATGGGCCTTTGCCATGAGGCTTTTTTAGTCACTCCTATAGCGTGATTCTACTCCAGTCACTTCTGCATCGTAACCATTCTCAGGTGGCCTAATTTTAAAATGCTTCCTTGGTCATGCTTGTCGCTTAGCACTCTGTAGTCATGCTAATTTGCGTACACGCCGTCATTCAGCCGTAACACTTTCTCTTGTCACCTCAATTAGTCTAAAACTTCTTCTGTTACCCTGACATGGTCACACTCTGTGCAGGCCCTCTCGCATAACACCGCTTAGCTTCAGCCACACTTATTCATTCACCTCAGTCGCAGTGCCATTCCTCAGTCGCGCCAATGTCGAAACATGGCTTCAGTCATGCATATAATGTATCTTTCTTAGTTAGCCAGGTGCGCAGTTCTTCCAGAGTCAGCCCTAGAGAGCTAAGTGCCTTCGGTTACATCTTTTGCGTAACAATTCTTCGGTCAACTCTATTTTCAGTGCTTGCAACAAAACGATCATGCTTCCTGTTCCAGTCGCCCGGTTTAATCTGGATCCTCTCTCTCTCTCTCTCTCTCTACACACACACACACACACACATACACACACACACACACACACATTCAAAACGTGGTGAACTCATTTGTCCAATCCGGTGTCTATGTTTCGACGTTCTAAATTAAATCATCTCGGTGCAGAGAGAGAGAGAGAGAGAGAGAGAGAGAGAGAGAGAGAGAGAGAGAGAGAGAGAGAGAAAATGATTATGTATGTATGTGTGTGTGTGTGTAAATAAGAGAGATCCGCCTTGTCCAGGTAATTGAATCACAAGTGGTATATTCCCAATTTCCTTTAACTGATTTCTTGGAATCTATTCGCCAAGGTTAAGGTTGAACGGTGAGTAAAGCCATCATACCACGTAAGTATGCGTTATTTAGAATGCATACAGAATACTGTCGATTAAATCCGGAAAAGCTGAGAATCCCAAACAATGCTCATTATTTATCTATTTATTTATTTTATTATTATTATTATTATTATTATTATTATTATTATTATTATTATTGGAAGCAATTGTTGTTTCTGCGCTATTTACCTTATACAATCCTCTATTTTTTTATCATATATTTCTTATCAGGAGGTTGACGATATAACAAATTTGCGAAGATTGACGATTAAAGATAAAAATATTATGGAAGTCCATAAATGTCATGAGCGAATAACAGATTGAGAAGAACAGATAATATCCTTCGAAATGACATGATCACTGTTTGCCAGGTGATAACAGGTAAGGGAAGAATGCAAAAATAGTAGATACGAGCATTCCCACCCATAGCATGAAGACGATGCACCACACAAAAAAGATGATAAAACCTTTCTTGAAGAGAATTGTATTAAGGGTATTTAGTTTTGTAGGCAAAATTTGCCCTAAAATCAGCTCCTGGCGAGATATCTAGAAAAAAGGATGGGTGGTGGGGGGGGAGGGGGGGGAGAGTTGATTTTGTACCCTTCCAGGAAGACGACAAAGCTCTCTCCTCATTTCAGTCACTTTTTCCCTCATTGGGAAATTTTCCTTCACTATTGGATCTCTCTCTCTCTCTCTCTCTCTCTCTCTCTCTCTCTCTCTCTCTCTAGTTCTTCATTGGACGGGTTGGTATCGTTCTCGGCTAGCACTCTGCTAGGCCTGCGTTCGATTCTCCGACCGGCCAATGAAGAATGAGAGGAATTTACTTCTGGTGATAGAAATTCACTTCTCGTTATAATGTGGTTCGGATTCCACAATAAGCTGTAGGTCCCGTTGCTAGGTAACCAATTGGTTCTTAGCCACGTAAAATAAATCTAATCCTTCGGGCCAGCCCTAGGAGAGCTGTTAATCAGCTCAGTGGTCTGGTTAAACTAAGGTATACTTAACTTTTTTCTCTCTCTCTCTCTCTCTCTCTCTCTCTCTCTCTCTCTCTCTCTCTCTGTGAGCGTTGCAAACAGATTATGAAACAGCCAAACAGATCTACGAAAAATTCTCCCAGTGGGTGACGGAAGTGAGCACCAGGCTCTCAAAATAAAATGAAATATTGAAAAGAAAAAAAAAGTTTAACGTTCAATGAAATAACAAAAATTCACTTTAGCTTTCTATCTAAACCTGAAAGCCAATCTTGAGGCACCAGTCTTAGGCACCGAAAGGCAAGCGCTGTTTCGGAACCGATTTTTGGGTTCCCGTAATCTTCTTTCCGCCTCAAATTCCCCTAAAATATGTTTCTCGTTCTCGGGCCAGAGAAAGGTCGCTCGTTGCTTGAAGCATTAACTCGAACTCTTATGTCCCGGGTTCCCGCCTTTGGAAACCGTTTCTTTCTTTATTTATTTCTAATCATATATATTATCTGGTTGCTTGTTGTAAATAGTTTATAGTGACGGGATTGTGTTCCAGATTTTTTTTTTTCTTTTTACTCCATAATGTTACATTTTACATTTGATGTTATTTAATAAGTCATGCCTCTCTCTCTCTCTCTCTCTCTCTCTCTCTCTCTCTCTCTCTCTCTCTCTCTCTCTCTCTCTCTCAGCATTTGTAGGATGTTATGAAGTAATCAACAGATTACCGAACAGAAAAATGCCCATCGTGTATTTTTAGGAGCGAGCACCAACCTTCCATAAATAGAAAAAGCTTCAACATTAAGTAAAACAAATTAAATTTTCATTAGGTAATATCCTTGGGAAGCAATCTCAAGGCCCCAAAAGCGAGCCATCGGTTTCAGTAATCTTCTTTTCACCGTAAGTGGACGTAAGGTATGCGCTCGTTGTCAGGGAATATAAGGCTCGTTCCAGCATTAGCTTGGATTCCGTGTTGCCACTTCACGTCTTGGGAAATTGCTTGCTTTAGATGACTTTTATTTTTGTTTTCTGTTCAGAATTGCGTACGTATTCTGTATTTTACATTTACGTTTGGTTTCTGTGTTGTTTTACAGTTCATACTGTATATATTTGTTTTGTGTTCTCAATCGGTATTGTATATATTTATACTCTTTGAAGTTTCGCAATTACTTTTATATGCCGCATTTTATGTTAGGTATTTCATCTTTCTTATTTCCATTTAATTCATAGTCATTTCATGGTATCACATCCATTTCTTTCTCTTTATAAGATTCCTAATTGCCAGAGCTAAATAAAAGAAAACAAGTGAAATTTAACCGAAAAAAGTAATAGCATCAGAAATACTGAAACCCCTACTCCACTACATTCTCTCTCTCTCTCTCTCTCTCTCTCTCTCTCTCTCTCTCTCTCTCTCTCTCTCTCTCTCTCTCTTTGTACTTGCAAGGACAAACGCAAAGTTACCTTCACGTACACAGCAACAAACAATAACCAAGGCCGAACAAAGGATAAATAACTCCCAGGAATGAAGACAAACAGCCGACGGCGGCAGTGTCCACCATAGACAAGACAGGTACACAATTGCGTGATTGTGTGCCTGTACATCTATCTGTATACGTGTGCGGCTGTATACACACACACACACATACACATACACGCACACACACACGCCCAGGAAGGCTACACCCAAAGCCAAACCATACACGTAGGCATCTAGGACAAAGGCTTCCCTTAATTACATCCCGTTTGGTCGGGACTCCTAATAATTATTCCTATTAATCCACTTACGTCGCTTTAGGTTAAGGAGAGAAGAAAGGGAGAGGAAGAGGAGACGGGACGGACGAGTGAATGAAAAGAGAGAGAGAGAGAGAGAGAAAAAAAAAAGAGAGAGAGAGAGAAACATACTTGATTTTAACTATCTTCGAATATCTGAGGGTACTGCGAGACTCTGGCAGTGGTGAAAGAAAGAAAAAAAACATGATTATCTTCACCATCGTAGTGAGAGAGAGAGAGAGAGAGAGAGAGAGAGAGAGAGAGAGAGAGAGAGAGAGAGCGCGCTTCTACTGTATTTGCCCTCATAAATTAGAAAAAGAGAGAGAGACAGTGAGTGAAATAAAAAGATTCTACAGTAGTTACCCATCATAAACACCAAGATAAGCAAATAGACATAAACCATAATGTGAGAGGAACAAAAAAAAAAAAGTCGACATGGAATGGATCATAAATCCTCACTATTCCGGTTATCATCATCATCATCATCAGCAACATAATCATACTCATCATCAGAGGTGTTGTTAAGACAAAGACCACTTCATTCATTACCTCATTTTCGGGTCCCTACAGGAGTGGCGAGAGAAGGAGGAAAAAAGATGGAAGTAGAGAGTCATTACGAAAGAAGAAAAATGAAGGAGAATCATTATAACCTTTCCGACGTCAATCAAAAAACACTCGAATGACTGCTATTATGAGCCGTGGCCCATTCTGGAGTCCTTTTTTCACTGGGAAACAGGAGAGAGAGAGAGAGAGAGAGAGAGAGAGAGAGAGAGAGAGAGAGAGAGAGAGATCCACGAGCTTCTAAGAATAGGAGATATAAATTAGTTATGTGAGGATAAAAAAAAGCATATTTGGCCTGTAAACATCAACGTAAGCATCTCCATCCCAGAGAGAGAGAGAGGGGGGGATAGAGTGAAAGGCTTCTCCATCCCAGAGAGAGGGAGAGTGAGTGAGAGAGGCATCTCTTTCCCAGAAGAGAGGGAGAGTGAGTGAGAGGCATTTCCATCCCAGGGAGGTAAGTAAGTGATATTAGACATCATCATCCCACAGAGAGGGAGAGAGAGAGAGAGAGAGAGAGAGAGAGAGAGAGAGAGAGAGAGAGAGAGAGAGAGGCATCTCCATCCCAGAGAAAGGGAAAGTGAGTGAGAGGCATCTCCATGCCAGAGAGAGAGAGTGAAAGAAGCATCGCCATCCTAGAGAAAGGGAAAGTGAGTGAGAGAGGCATCTCCATCCCAGGGAGAGAGAGAGAGAGGCATCTCCATCCCAGAGAAAGGGAAAGTGAGTGAGAGAAGCATCTCCATGCCAGAGAAAGGGAAAGAGAGCATCTCCATGGGTGAGAGAGGCATCTCCATGAGGCATCTCCATGAGAGAGAGAGGCATCTCCATGCCAGAGAGAGAGAGAGAGAGGCATCTCCATGCCAGAGAGAGAGAGAGAGAGAGGCATCTCCATCCCAGAGAAAGGCATCTCCATCCCAGAAAGAGAGAGAGAGAGGCATCTCCATGCCAGAGAGAGAGAGAGAGAGGCATCTCCATGCCAGAGAGAGAGAGAGAGAGAGGCATCTCCATGCCAAGAGAGAGAGAGAGAGAGAGGCATCTCCATGCCAGAGAGAGAGAGAGAGAGAGGCATCTCCATGCCAGAGAGAGTGAGAGAGGCATCTCCATCCCAGAGAGAGAGAGAGAGAGAGGCATCTCCATCCCAGAGAGAGAGAGAGAGAGAGGCATCTCCATGCCAGAGAGAGAGAGAGAGAGGTGAGAGAGGCCTCCATGCCAGAGAAAGTGAGAGTGAGAGAGGCATGTCCATCCATCCCAGAGAGAGAGAGAGAGAGAGGGATCTCCATGCCAGAGAAAGGGAAAGTGAGCGAGAGAGGCATCTCCATGCCAGAGAGAGAGAGGGCATCTCCATGCCAGAGAAAGGGATAGTGAGTGAGAGAGGCATCTCTATGCCAGAGAGAGTGAGAGAGGCATCTCCATCCCAGAGAAAGGAGAAGGCATCTCCATCCCAGAGAAAGGGAAAGTGAGAGAGAGGCATCTCCATGAGAGATCTCATCATGCCAGCCAGAGAGAGAGAGAGAGAGAGAGAGAGAGAGAGTGAGAGAGGCATCTCCATCCCAGAGAAAGTGACAGCATCTCCATCAGTGAGAGAGGCATCTCCATGCCAGAGAGAGAGGCATCTCCATCCCAGAGAAAGGGAAAGAGAGAGGCATCTCCATGCCAGAGAGGTGAGAGAGGCATCTCCATCCCAGAGAGAAGAGGAGAGAGGCATCTCCATCCCAGAGAGAGAGAGGCATCTCCATGCCAGAGAGAGAGAGAGAGAGAGGCATCTCCATCCCAGAGAAAGGGATAGTGAGTGAGAGAGGCATCTCCATGCCAGAGGGAGAGTGAGAGAGGCATCTCCATCCCAGAGAAAGGGAAAGTGAGTAAGAGGCATCTCCATCCCAGAGAAAGGGAAAGTGAGAGAGAGAGGCATCTCCATCCCAGAGAAAGGAGAGAGTGAGAGAGGCATCTCCATGCCAGAGAGAGTCATAGTGAGAGAGAGCATCTCCATCCCAGAGAGAGAGAGAGAGGCATCTCCATGCCAGAGGGAGAGAGAGAGAGAGATGCCAGAGAGAGAGAGAGAGAGACAGAGAGAGATGCCAGAGGGAGAGAGAGACATCATCTCCATCCCAGAGAAAGGGAAAAAGTGAGAGAGGCATCTCCATGCCAGAGAGAGGCATATCCATCCCAGAGAAAGGGAAAGTGAGTGAGAGGCATCTCCATGCCAGAGAGAGTGAGAGAGGCATCTCCACCCCAGAGAAAGGGAAAGTGAGTAAGAGGCATCTCCATCCCAGAGAAAGGGAAAGTGAGAGAGAGAGGCATCTCCATCCCAGAGAGAGAGTGAGAGAGGCATCTCCATGCCAGAGAGAGAGAGAGAGAGAGAGAGAGAGAGAGAGAGAGACAGAGAGGCATCTCCATGCCAGAGGGAGAGTGAGAGAGGCATCTCCATGCCAGAGAGAGAGGCATCTCCATCCCAGAGAAAGAAAGAGAGAGAGGCATCTCCATCCCAGAGGGAGAGAGAGAGAGGCATCTCCATCCCAGAGGGAGAGAGGAGAGAGAGAGGCATCTCCATCCCAGAGAGAGGGAGAGTGAGGAGAGAGGCATCTCCATGCCAGAGGAGAGAGAGGCATCTCCATCCCAGAGAAAGGGAGCATCTCCATCCCAGAAGGGCATGAGAGAGGCATCCCATGCCAGAGGGAGAAAGTGAGAGAGGCATCTCCATCCAGAGAAAGCATCTCCATCCCAGAGAAAGGGGAGAGGCATCTCCATCCCAGAAAAGAGAAGGCATCTCCATGCCAGAGGGAGAGAGAGAGAGAGAGAGGCATCTCCATCCCAGAGAAAGGGAAAGTGAGTGAGAGGCATCTCCATGCCAGAGAGAGTGAAAGAGGCATCTCCACCCCAGAGAAAGGGAAAGTGAGTAAGAGGCATCTTCATCCCAAAGAAAGGGAAAGTGAGTGAGAGAGGCATCTCCATCCCAGAGAGAGAGTGAGAGAGGCATCTCCATGCCAGAGGGAGAGAGAGAGAGAGAGAGAGAGAGAGAGAGAGAGAGAGAGAGAGAGAGAGAGAGAGAGAGGCATCTCCATCCCAGAGAAAGTGAAAGTGAGTGAGAGAGGCATCTCCATGCCAGAGAGAGGCATCTCCATCCCAGAGAAAGGGAAAGTGAGTGAGAGGCATCTCCATGCCAGAGAGAGTGAGAGAGGCATCTCCATCCCAGAGAGGGAAAGGGAAGAGGCATCTCCATGAGTAAGAGGCATCTCCATCCCAGAGAGAGAGAGAGAGGCATCTCCATGCCAGAGAGAGAGAGAGAGAGAGAGGCATCTCCATCCCAGAGAGGGAGAGAGAGAGAGAGGCATCTCCATCCCAGAGAGAGTGAGAGAGGCATCTCCAGAGAGAGAGAGAGAGAGAGAGAGACAGAGAGGCATCTCCATCCCAGAGGGAAAGGAGAGCATCTCCATGCCAGAGTGAGAGAGGCATCTCCATGCCAGAGAGAGAGGCATCTCCATCCCAGAGAGAAAGGGAAAGTCTCCATCCCAGAGAAAGGAGAGGCATCTCCATGCATCTCCATCCCAGAGAGAGTGAGAGAGGCATCTCCATCCCAGAGAAAGGGAAAGTGAGTGAGAGAGGCATCTCCATCCCAGAGAAAGGGAAAGAGAGCAGGCATCTCCATGCCAGAGGAGAAAGAGGCATCTCCATCCCAGAGAGGGAGAGGCATCTCCATCCCAGAGAGAGTGAGAGGGAAAGAGAGTGAGAGGCATCTCCATCCAGAGAGAGAGAGAGGCATCTCCATCCCAGAGAGAAAGTGAGGAGAGGCATCTCCATGCCAGAGAGAAAGAGGCATCTCCACCCCAGAGAGGGAGAGTGAGAGAGAGGCATCTCCATCCCAGAGAAAGGGAAGTGAGAGAGGCATCTCCATCCCAGAGAGAGAGGCATCTCCATGCCAGAGAGATCTCCATCCAGAAAAAGGGAAAGAGAGAGAGAGAGGCATCTCCATCCCAGAGGGAAAGGGAAGGCATCTCCATGAGAGAGAGGCATCTCCATCCCAGAGAGAGTGAAAGAGGCATCTCCATGCCAGAGAGAGTGAGAGAGGCATCTCCATCCCAGAGAAAGGGAAAGTGAGTAAGAGGCACCCCAGAGAAAGGGAAAATGAGTAAGAGGCATCTCCATTGAGAGAGGCATCCCATGCCAGAGAGAGAGAGAAGAGAGAGAGAGA
>NC_089782.1:47306321-47361321 GCF_040412425.1 Macrobrachium rosenbergii | reverse complement strand
TTCAGAGAGTCCAAAATTTCGCAGCTAAAATAGCGTTTGGCGGGGCTAGATAGTATGATCATGCTACACCAATTCTGAAAGAGTTAGAGTGGATGAGTATGGAAACCGAAATAACTTTTGACCTTTGTTTGTTTACTTATAAAATTTGCAGTCATTTAATTCCCGACTGGCTTTTTGAATTCCTCACTGTGAGCGATGTACAAGTAAGACCTACTTGTCATTCGAACGACCTCTTTGTAAGACAAACAACTGCTGACTTGGGTGCTAAAGCAATATCGATTAAGGGGCCGAGGGTCTGGAACAACATCCCAATTAATATTAGAACTGCTCCTTCAGTCAAGGTTTTCAAAAAGAAATTAAAATTATATTTTCTTGAAAATAAATAATAAATTTTGTTTAGATTCCAAGTTCAAATTATGATGACTCCGTGTTCTTAAACGGTTGAATGTTTTTTTAGCTTTTAAAAAATTATTTTAACTGCAAGAATTCTTTGTAATAGGGCGTGGTCATGCGCGTCTGATTCGGTAATATAAATTATACGTATCTGGTATCTTATAAGTCAATGGACGTTGTATATGTTTCTAAAATATGGCATGCAGAATAACCATTGTAAAATAGAAATAAAGTTTTTGATTTGATTTTATTTGATTTGACTCTCTCTCTCTCTCTCTCACTCTCTCTCTCTCTCTCTCTCTCTCTCTCTCTCTCTCTCTCTCTCTCTCTGTATGTGTGTGTGTGTGCTTTTATTGTTCCGTGCTATCACTTGGCCAGCTGAGTCTTAACAAGAAAATTCTCTCTCTCTCTCTCTCTCTCTCTCTCTCTCTCTCTCTCTCTCTCTCTCGCTGTCCTTATTTGTGCCGGAAGTTAACGGAGGCATATACTAAATTTATAACTCATATTTGTCACCTTATATCTAACTATCCTTGTCTACAGCCGAAATAATTTTTCAATGCCGTCTTGGAGACTCAAATTAAAAAAAAAAAATAAAATAAACCGTTTGGCTTAGCAGTCAATACCTCTGTTTTATGTATTCAGGAAGCCTCATTGTAGAAAATTTGAACATTGGCAAAATACTTGACTAAATGTGTATTCATGATCTACTATAATATGGGTAAATTGTAAACATGCCAATATGTGCTGCAGTTGTCGAATCATTATAAGACTAACATCCTCTTCCCACATTTTGTAAGCCAGTAACAAAGGATTACTCAGTTCTGTGACTTTCGAGTCTATGACGCTTTTCTCTCCCTCTAATGCTATTCCCCTCTGTTGCAAGGCTTTGGAGTTCTATTCCCCCTTCGGTTTTCCTTGGCTTATAATCTTCCATGCATAGAGTTGCAAAACTGTCATTCTTATCAAGGTCAAGCTCCAATCTTTACTCTTGGTACCATTAAGGTGCCTCGTGTGGCACGCCGCAGCCATTACTACAGGGTTCCTTTCAGCGTACCCTCGCCCCCTTGCTGTATGTTTTTTTTTTTGGGAGGTCTTTTACTTCTTATCTGTTCCATTTTCCTTTCTTACGTCCATCCTTACGCTCTCTTCATCTCTTCAAGAAGGATCTTTTTAAAGGGGGAAAGGGCTCTCAAACACTCAAAATGGGTTCCTGGGCTTCAGACACTATCATTAAGATTATAGTTTTCTCTGATGAGTTAAATGCCATGAATTATTCCACTTATATTAAATCTCTTTGGTCTTGTGTAGAGGAAAAGGTTGAGGTGGATTTGGATTCAGGTTTGAAGCTAAAACTGGGAGCTGTGGTGGATTGCCAATCACCCGAAAATGTTAGGACCTAAGAGGTTATCAGTGTGTTAACTCGTACTGGGAACTCAAGGATGGGACTATCCTTTAAAACTGCCCCATAGATTTGAGAAATGGGGAGGTTCTTTTGGGGGAAGGCTCAGTTAATTTAAGTGGGGATGATTGTATTCTTGTAATGCTTCTAGTTCTATAATATGGTTTCGCCTACTCTTATACCACACATGTATTTGTGATAGTCTGACAACAATGGCAGGATTCGAACCTGCACCCAGTATGTTAGAATGAGGTTAACAATGTCAGTCATTTAACCACGAAGAATGATAAAAGTAGATTCCATCTCCAGCATACTTACCTGTATCTATCGAATTCAGATACATTTACTAGAGTAGGAGTTGACCCATCCTCACCATCGTAGCTTAGCATTTAAGCGTTTATTGCTATTTAGGCTGAAATTAAATATACAGGTTGTACTGGTCACTTATTTTTACAGGATTTATATGTATTTGTAAAAATGATATGGGCATATGTACATTTATATATCTTTACACACACACATTATGTATATATATATGGCCGCATGGGTTAAAATGCGTCCACTGTAGTCCTGAGTTCTTCGCTGGTTCGAGCCCACGAGACGACGAACTTATTATCAACTAAAAAATTCCCCTTCGATAACATATATGAAAATATATTATTTCCGAGGTAGAGCGAATTGGATATTAAAGGACGTTTGTAGCTTACTGATTGAATATGAATCACGGTGATGTGATAAAAAAAGTCATAATACGGCTGCGTGCGACAAACACACTACGTGGTTAGCATGGCAGAGGTGGGTGAATATCGTCTCCAAATACAAACACCTGAGTTCGACGGGCGATTTGTATATGGGAAGACGATATCCACTTATACCTCACTTGCTGGCCGCGTGGGTTAAAATGCGTCCACTGTAGTCCTGAGTTCTTGTCTTCGCTGGTTCGAGCCCACAAGACGACGAACTTATTATCAACTAAAAAATTCCCCTTCGGTAACATATATGAAAATATATTATTTCCGAGGTAGAGCGAATTGGATATTAAAGGACGTTTGTAGCTTACTGATTGAATATATATTATATATATATATATATATATATATATATATATATATACATATTTTGACCTTTGTTTGTTTATATTATAAAACACTTTTGACCTTTGTTTGTTTACTTATAAAATTTGCAATCATTTAATTCTCGACTGGCTTCTTGAGTAATGTGGGCCAGCACGTATTATGTTTTGTGTATGTGTGTGTGTGTTTACACGTGTGTGAGAGAGAGAGAGAGAGAGAGAGAGAGGGTTGTAAACGCAGGTAACTGTAGGCTTATTGACACCAGAAGATGAAGAACAGCCAAGGGTTTGTTCCTGCACGCCGTACACACGCACCCAGAGTTCCAAACTGCAGGAGAAGCTCTCATGAACAGAATACGTATACCAGTGAAAATACTTGTTACGAAGGCTCTAGTCTAGAGAATGAAGAAAAGGAAGGATGGAGTTGCAGACGAACTCAAAGCGAGTGGCGCAAATCAAGTCATGCAAACGAACAACGAATTTTCCGGACAGTTGTTGGCGGCGTTTGTTCATTAATATTTCTTTTTCATCGCCACTTCTGGTGCGCCATTTGTACATTCCTTGTTTCTTTTCGTCGGCATGACTGACTGCCTTTGATTTTCCTTACCGTATTCATGACCTCATTTCGATGCTCTGAGCTCTTTCCAAACAACTGATTTGTACCACAAAAAAAAAAATCAATAGATAAATATTCGGATCTTGCTATTCATTTCTTTTTTTCCCTTTCAGTGCCGAATAAAGACATGGCGAACCAGGCCCCAAAAAAAATATATGTTGCCTCCTTTTTTAACTCTCTCTCTCCCGTCTTTTTATATCTCGTGCTTTTGTGCGCGCTGGAATTTTTTCGGTTTTTCGTTGATCACTTTGCCTGGGTTTTTCCGAAAGGTGGATCCATTTTTGAGAATGATTATGAGCATTTTTATTACCCGGGATTCAGTTGTGGCGGAGGTTTTTTTCCGGGCGAAGGCTTTTTCTCATTAAAACTCGCCTTTTAGTTGCCCGTCACTTTTTTTCCCCGGGCGCACCTGCCGCTTTTATTCGAATCCAGAATCGTGTCTGTGCTTGTTAGAGTTCACGTCGTGAATCATATGTTGCTTTGCTCGCTATGTCTTCGCTTATCTTGTTTCGTGTTTGCAACCGGAATTCAAACTGTTGGTTAGAAGCTCTTAGGAAGAATTTGCTTTTCACCTCTGATGGCTATCTTAGTAAGGCATGTCCCTAGAAAGGTCATCAAGATTAGGACAAATGTCCATCCATGGTTTGATGATACAAGTAGACGAGCTTACCATGACAGAGCAAACGCAACTCATGGAGATGAAATCGTTCACATGAAAACTACACCATTTTTTAAGAGTCTCGCTGTGCTGTGAATAGAATTTACCATATAGCTGAGAAGAAATTACAATCACTCCTCAAACAGGAAGCTTGAAGTATTTACGCAGCCTCATCTGTGGTGGACCAAATTGGCATCTTCTATCTTTGGGTCAGGCTTGTCCTTCAATCCACCACTACTAACAGATGATGGTAGATTGGTTACTAGGCCTCAGGAAGAGGCTGAATTGCTTCATCGAGCTTTTGAAATTAAGCAATCAGCCGAGGATGTTTCGAGTCCTGATACATGTCATACTGAACCTATTCTTACAAAATTTGCATTTCGCTCTTGATAATCTTGACAGCTGGGGTGGAGATCCTGGTGGTATCTTCTCTTTGTTTCTTAAAAAGCTTTTTAGTGTGCTGTCTCGCAAGATTAGTAGATTCTATAGATTTTGAGGTCGACAAAGTATCTTTGCGGATGAGCGGAATCTCAGTAATACAGTGTCTGTTCCAAAAAATTGCGTATTTGCAGACTGCAGTAACTACAGGCCAATTTCTATTTTCCCCGTGCTCTCCAAAGTTGTAGAAAAACTTATTTTTAAGCCACTTTACAAGTATGTGGAATCCAAAGGATTGTTGGCTGATAATCAAGATGCATATAGGAAGCAATTAAGTATTACCATGCTCTGTTATATTTGACATGCCATTTACAAGAGAACCTTGATAAGAGTTTTGAGTGTCGATTTTAGTGCTGCTTTCGATTTAGTAAATCATAAGGCACTTATATATAATATTCAGACTATTGGAGTGAGTGGATGTGTTTTAAGATTACTTAAGATTTCCTTACTGGTAGGCAGCAGCGAGTTCCTGTTGATGGGTTCTTTAGTGAACCTAGACATATAGTGTCTGGCGTTCCACAAGGTAGTGTTCTTGGTCCACTGTTATTTTTAGTGTATACAGGCGATATGGTTGTTGGCTTGGAAAACAAGATTGTTCAGTATGGCGATGATGCAACACTTGTGGATGTAGTAAAGTCTTTACTTATGAGAAACAGAGTCGCCCTCAGCCTCAATCGTGAAATGGAGAAGATTAGTGAATGGTGTAGTCGATGGGGTGTGAGGCTGAACTCCAGTAAAACGAAAACACTGTTGATTAGTAGATCTCGTACAGATTTTCCACCCCATCCTCTCTTTCAGGTGGATGGGACTGCTGAATGAGTCTGAAGCTTTAACTATACTTGTGTAACTTTTTACTTTAAAGAAAAAATCTAATTAGTGTCAGCAAATGCCGCATGGAAATTCTGTATTGTACGTAAGTCCTAATATATTTATAACAGTAATAAAATCAGCGTAGCCATTTTTAAGTCGTTTGTCTTTCCTTTACTAGAATACTGTTCTCGGGTATGGATGTCTGCTTCTGCCAGAGATTTATCTTTTTTTAGACAGAATGATTCGTGGTGGTAGGTTTCTGTTTCCTAACATTAGCAGTTATGACTTGGACCATCGATGGATGGTCCCTTGTTCGTCAATTTTCATAAACTGTATTTTTAACAGATCTTTCACATTCACAATTAATCCCTGATCCTCTTTTCCTGCCGAGAGAGACCAGATTTGCTAAATAGCAGCACCATTATGCAGTAAATATGCCTCACTGTCTGACTTTTCTGTTGCTGAGGTCCTTTATTCTCGCACCGTTAAACTGATGACCAATCTCCCAGAGGATGTTGTGCAATTGGAACGTCAGAAGTTCAAGAGAAGATGCAGTGCATTACTATACTACCCTAAAGCAGTTCTCCTTGTATTATATAATTTACTCACATTTTCATCTATTTATTTATTAATTTGTTAAAATTTGTTTCTGCTTTATGTATTTCGTATTACCTCCTATTACTTCTTTCAAATGAACACCATATTTTTTCGAAGCTTTAATTTCAAGGCAGTGGTGCTCGTCTCCTGAGTAATATTAATAAGTAGCCTCGATATGTCTTTTAGTACTCGGTATAAGCAGAAAAGACGTTCCTTTACACTCTGACCTTTTGACCTTGACGGGTTTTCAACGTATTATGCACCCTAAGAAAATATCTCTTCACTTGTTCATCATACCTAAAAAGCAGAAGACATCCCTTTTGACCACTGACCTTCCGATCTTGACGTTTATTCAGCATTGTAGGTATCTTATGGAACACTTTCTTTTCACTTTCGACCTTTGAACCATGACCTTTTTTTTACCATTTCAGGTAAAGCGAGGAAGGCTTTCCTTTTCACCCATACCCTATTGACCTTGAAGTTTTTTCGCAACATTTTTGACTAGCCAAGGTCGATTCAGTTTGTCACCTGTTATCATTTGGACTTGACTTTTCATACTGCATTTAACGTAAGTTAAGGAAGACTGCCCTTATTATCTTGGACCTTCCGTTTTCAGACCGTTTGGTGTAAGGAAAGCATTGTTTTCAATTCAGACCCATTGTTCTTGACCTTGTTCTTGACCTTCCTCAATGTTTCTAATGACTAATTATTTCATGCAAATGTTTACCCATTCAGCGCTTAAGTCAATAAAAAAAGGGAATTGGAGTGGTTGGGCAACAATGATGGAAGGAAGTGGCAACGGAGATAAATTAAACGGCTGAAAAGTGGGTGCAACTAAGGGCCGGAGGGATGTGCAGACAACCTTTAGTAATGCTTACAGTGCAACACATGAGGTGCACTGATGGCAGCAGTCACCCACAGAGTTGTTTATTTAAACGTTCATAGAAATAGGAATCGTATGGTGCTCAAAACCTTAGACCTGAAAGTAAGGAGACGGGGAAAAGGAAGGACACAAAACCCTGAAAGGTGTTGGAAAGAAACGAAATGTTTATTTATTTTTGTATGAAAGAGGTTCGAGTGACATACATCAGATCCACATCCATCTACTCTTGTCGTCTCTTCACTTATTCCGATTATTATTATTATCTATAATGATAATAAAATCCGAGTGGATCTTGTTTGTCCTCCCGTGGGTGACAATAGGGGAGACATGAAACAGCCACCCATCCCCGGGAGGATGCAAGCAAACCTGTTTGTCCTTCCGGGAGGGTGGGGGACAAACCTGTTTGTCCTCCCCGGGTCCACCCACCCATTCCCTGCAAGAACAGGAGGGTGGGGGAGACATCCACCCTCCTCCTGCGAATCTGTTTGTCCTTCCCGGGTGGGAGTGGGGTAGGTAGGGGACTGTGTCCTCCAACAAACCTGTTTGTCCTCCCCAGGTGACAGTAGGGGAGACATGACACAGGCCACCCATCCCATGAAAACCGGTTTGTCCGCCCCGGGTGACGGCGGGGTAGGTAGGGGATCGGGAGGGTAGGGGAGAGAGCAGCGCCGGGTTCCAGCGCTACACACGCCAACAACCTCGTTTTCAGTAAAAACCAAAGACCAAAAGCTGTCGCCTATTACTGTCAGTAGCGATTCTCAAAAATAAATCCAGTCAAGCTCTCGCAGTTTTATGACGGTTTAAAAGGAAAAAAGCAAGAACGTGCACTCCTATAATAGATTTAATCGAACTCGGGTATTAACTTTGTGCACCGCTACTGTGTTGGTAACATGATTAAATGAAAGTACATACTACCATTATAATAATTATTAGAATATCAATTTATATTTCTATGTATATCATGTAGAGTCAAATCTCTGATATACAACAAATATACGGCATAATAATTGTTATTATTGCCTCGACTTCAACGATATTACATTAGAAGAAAATTTCGTGCCCTTATTTATTTGATTTTAGAAACAGAAGAATTCACGCAAGACGGGATATTGGCATTGTGATACCATTAAATGAAATAAACAATTCCCCTCAATGCTTTTGAATGAAAGCAAATAAAAGTTATTAATTATAATCTTCAGCCTGCATGCTATGAAATGATTTCATAACAGTGTCATACTAAAAACCAAACACACGACAGACAAAATAAAACGATTTTGCTTTCCAGAATGAAAAACTCGTCGGAAAAACTTGAGGTCTCAAGGATTTTTGTCATCCGGAGGAAAAAATATAATGGAAAACCCTTGCTATAAAGTTATCACAAAAAGGAGAAGGAAGAAAAAAGTGGATTGCGTCAGTGACCTGGACGACATAGGAGGTCGTAGGTTTCTTTATACTGTCTTTTATATATATATATATATATATATATATATATATATATATATATATATATATATATATATATATATATATATATATATATATATATATATATATGTATATATATATATTATATACATATACATATATATATATAAATATATATACATATGTAGACATACATATATATATGTATATATATTTATATTACATACACATACACACACAAATAATATTTATATATTTATATATATATATATATATATATATATATATATATATATATATATATATATATATATATATATATATATATATATGAATGAGAAAGAGAGAGGACGAGAGAAACTTCCTGTAAAACTTGTAGTAAAAATAACTTTATACAGAAGGCTCGATTAGAAGTAGAATTGATGTAATCTACACGAAATGCAGAGAAAGAGAGAAATTTATTTGTACAACTTAAAAAAAACTAACGTTGTACTGAAGCCTCGAGAAGAGTTCATGTAATCTGATTCATTTGCACTAAATTACGGCGCGAGAGAGAGAGAGAGAGAGAGAGAGAGAGAGAGAGAGAGAGAGAGAGAGAGAGAGAGAGAGAATAACAAAACTCAGTAGCAAAACTAATCCCATATTTGCATGAGAAGGCATATAATTCTTTCATAAAGAGAGAAGAGAGAGAGAGAGAGAGAGAGAGAGAGAGAGAGAGAGAGAGAGAGAGAGAGAGAGAGAGAGGAAACAACAACAATCAAGAACAACGAAGAATAATCTTTCTTAACCATTCAACTCAAGAAACAAAACTTTAATAATTAGTTGGAGAAACGTCATCATCCTAAACTAGACGTAAAATCAAGACCGAGCAAAAAGTTCAGAGAAAAAGAAACGATTCGCATAATTTGCATAATGCTGAAAGAATCACATTTGTTATGGCTGATGATCACGATGGCGGGTGACCCACGGCTTCAGGGTACTGCCATGATTGAAGGTCTAAAATATTCTTTTGCTTTTCGGACTGAAACGGTTTACAGAACAAACCGTTCTGAACTTTACTGTAAAGCACTTTTTTTACTACCTTTTACGAAATGAGTATGCACTCTCGAACAAACTTACAAACACGTATATATTCACATATCTAACACACACACATACACACAAACACACACACACATAGATGCATATCCATCTGCCCTTGGTCACACACACACACACATATATGTGTGTGTGTGTGTGTGTGTGTGTTGTTTGTTTGTAATGTGTTTTCCAGTTTAAATTTCGTTTATTTTTCATTTTTCACACCACACACACACACATATATATGTGTGTGGTGTGAAATGAAAAATAGCAGACGAAAATATATATAAACTGGAAGAGACTGGAAGACCATAAAAATGCACATGCCTGTATAAAAGAAAATTAAAATCAAATAAAACTCTCAAATTAGAAAGAGGAGGCAAACACCTCCAAAGAAAACAGGCAGAAAGATAAACAGAGGCAACATAAATCTGAAATGAGGAGGAGGAGGAGGAGGAGGAGGAGGAGGAGGAGCAGAAATCGCGTGTTCATTTAGAAGAAATAAAAAGACAATTAGGACCGAAGACCAGAGATTTATAGAACGCTCGAAATAAGCAAAATGTAATGAGGGAAGAATGTAGTTTGAAAGTACGAGGCTTTAAGTGGTCCGCGGACAGGTTACCGTGCTGAGCAAGGAAGAACAACTGGTGGGGGTTGCATTTCAGAAATGAACGAAACAAAAGACCACTTGGGAGCGTTGAGGAAAGGGGCTGTCGAACAGGATTTTTTTTTTTTCTCTCTCTCTCTCTCTCTCTCTCTGGGGCAGGGCTGTAGAGATTAAGTGTTGGTAGGTTAGATATACTTTCTATGCCAGTGATATGTCAGTTCCGTAGGGTACTGTCATCTATTAACACAACTGGATAGCTGTTCTTCATCAAGGTAGATTTTGGCTTCGAAAAATATATAATATAAGGTTCAAGATGCTCTACTTGTGACACATTGAACCTTTCACAGAATTATTAACACCTATTCAAGTCTTAACAAGAATACAGTATATTAGAATACCATTGACTAAAATCCGAGGGAAGGTCCAGATTTTCCGCAAAACAAAATGCTGCCGCTCAACCCAGCCCTGTAATAACACAGCTAATTACAAAATGAACCCAAAGAAATGCCCGGATGACTCCTTAGAACAGTACGTTTATAAAATATGCCTGAAAAACCCGTATGTACCAAATGTTTCGAATGAAAACTTTACCCTGATACTTGATTGCGAAACAAAATCGAATATTGGTACCTTGTCAAATAACACTGCTAACATAGCCTGTAATGAATACAACGTTATACTGACATTTATACTGATTAAGACCCAGACTAAATTGCAACATGGATGCCACCCGCTCGGTGCCACCTGTAGGCATAATATCGTTTGGATAGGCACATCACCACGGAGTTACGATTTTGGATCTATCTGCAATGTTTAGAAACGGGCCGTATTTCCGGGAACTCCACAAATCATGCATTACCTGCAGTTGAGGCTGGCTGGGTCTGTTGCTGGGCCATTCTCAGTCGTCATTTGAATGTTGCTCACCTGTGATTTCATTTCCACCAGATTTTCTCTGGAACCATTTTAACCTGTCCATTTCAAATGAATGCACTTTGCACGCTTCAAAACAATTCTGTAACTGATTACCTTATTAGCGTGACTTTTAGCTCTTTCAGTTTCACTTGAAGACGGAAGGTTTGTGTGTCACCTGTAAAACCGCAGAACCAGCATAACAAAACTTATCTTCATAAAGTTACTTCGGAGACTACAATTCGTAAAAACCTGTGCTGATTTACTAAAACAGTAGAAGGAAGTTTAGTGACTTGTTAGTTTAATCGCTTACCCCATGGGAATCATGTCCTAGAGATATCTACTAGTTAGAACTGCGGCAAAAAAAAAAAAAGTCAGTGATTCAAAGTGCCATTTGGTCACAGTGCAAACCCTCCTCCCTCCACCCACTCCCCCGCGTTCATCAAAAGAACAATTCAACGTTCCACCAACTGAACAGTTCCATTGCGTTGTTCGCTCGGGTGCGCCTGCGTTTTATGCGACTCTGCCTCCTCGGGCAGATGTAATTATCACAATAATTATCAAGATAATTGTTAACTGTTAGCAACGTTAATCTCGCCGAATAAAAAGGAAAAAACGCAAAGTCAAATGAGAACTGCATAATTACACGATAGAATACGATTACCGAACTTTTTCTCTCTCGTTTTCCAGGTAACATTTTGGGGAGTTTTATACCACAGCATTTGGGGCCGCAAAAAAAGAGAATGGCTGGGCAGGTCATTTGGCGATGAGCAAGCCAATAATTACCAATGATTAAAACTGCTAATACATCATACCGGGTGCTTTCTTTACATTCGGCTCCGCTGCGAATAGTTCCTTATCATCTTTACAGTTTTATTTTTGTTATATATATATATATATATCTGGCGGATTTTGGATTACTGAAAGGTCATTTCGGTGATAACTGGCAATGAGGAATTCTGGGGGTGTGGTACAACAAAATCTGTGCCATTCTGAGGATAATTACTTGTGTTTTCCTCTGTTTGTTCCTCTTTCTCATTTAATAATTCATCACGATCATTTTTTCTATTTTACTTATTTCCAAATAATGGTAGCTTGCTATAAATGCGTTGGGCTTCTAAATTGACGCATTAGTGACAGGTGAATTTGTATACCTGAATATTATCTTTTACCCACGGATTAATGTTTATATAGACTTATTGAGGTTGTATGAATACTGAATTTACTGATGTTGCATGTACGTGATCTAAATACCAACAATATGGAAGCTGTAAGGACGAATTTTAAATGCTTTTTAAAGTCACAAATAGCTCTGAAAGTTTGTAGTAGTACATATTCAATTGGTTTAAGCTGAATTTGCTGAATTTACGTAAATGATTATTTAAATTTATTGCCATTCTATAGGAAAAACTTAATCTATGCAGTAATCTAGACAAAATGATTGAATTTCTTTAAAATTCCGTAGGTGACTGTTGAATTTGTTTAGCCAGAATTCTTAAAAGTTATCAGTCACCTAATCAAACGAAAATCTGACTGGTGCTTCATAGGCAATTTTCTTTAAAAGCTGTATGAATTTACATGTTTCATCGAAATCTTCAGCCAAGAATTATACTACGGACATTGTTGTGCGCGTCTCTAATTAATTTTTTCCTTGACCCTCAAACTTCTCTCACAAGTGTTTCGTAATTAAACACTTGACTGCACACCCTCTTCGTTGTCTAAAACCACACTGCTCTTCACCTATCGATCCTCCTGTCGTCAGACTGACTTACTTTCTCCAACAAAGTCCCATTCCTGACCTTTCCATGGATGCCGAATTATTTTATGAGCTATATTCTTACAGTCCTGTCTGTCATTGCTACCCTTGTAATGAAGAAAAGGCTATACCTCGTCCTCAGGATGCATGAAATAGAAAGTAATTTATTGGAATTCATTAATAGATCTTAAGACAGAAGCGAATCATCTTTAAACATGTGTTAATACTTAGGTGCTAATTGTTTATATATACAGAAATTTGTTTATTTGATTTAGAATATTTTTTTCGGTTTTTAAGTATATATGTGCAAATGTGTTTCCGTAACGATATCCGTGTATTCGGGTGTGTATTCATTAGTGATAAGTCAACTTACGACTGTGCGCATACTGCTGTTTGTATATTTGCATGTGTATTGTGTATGCGTTTCCTTTCTGGAATCAGCAGTATCAGTACGTCCAGGTATTTCCGTTGCTGTAACTGGCTGGTCTCTTATCTGTTCAAGATGCAAAACACGGCAGTTTTACACCCTGTTCAACTGGAATAGCAATACAGTCTCTCTCTCTCTCTCTCTCTCTCTCTCTCTCTCTCTCTCTCTCTCTCTCTCTCTCTCTCTCCTGTTTTATTAGCTTGAATAATTTACTATTATTAAATGTTTCTCTTCCATCTCTCTCCCTCGTGATAAAAACAGCTCCCTCTCTCTCTCTCTCTCTCTCTCTCTCTCTCTCTCTCTCTCTCTCTCTCTCTCTCTCTCGTCTGTTTTATTAGTTGAATAATTTACTATTAATTTTTTTTCTTCCACTCTCTTTCTCTCGTGACAAAAACAACTCTCTCTCTCTCTCTCTCTCTCTCTCTCTCTCTCTCTCTCTCTCTCTCTCTCTCTCTGTGACGGCGGTTTTTATGGAAGTGAGCTATAAATGCCATGTTAGTTAAGTGGAAATTCTAAGGGCTTAATAACGCGTCTCCTAAGTGGGATTATGGGAAACCTCATGCAGATATAACTACCGTTTATGGCACGACCCACAGGCGTCGTTACGGATGTGGGTATGCACTTAATTGGCCGTACATAAGGCCAGAGTATGAATATTCGTCGGAGGTTGTGCGCATGTTATGGAAGTTTGTAATCTGACGGTCTCTCTCGCGTGTGTGTGTGTGTGTGTGTATGTGTGTATAAATGTGTGGTGTTAAATGAGTGGGTGGGCGATTGCTGTGGGTAGGGGTGGCGTTTTGTTCCCTGATAACGAGTGTTTACTTATAAATATATTACAAAAAAACAGCATTGAGACTGTAAATACTGTAAATACTTAAAAATACCTTAACGTTTGATTTTAATTATGTCTAAAGCGTATAATATGCGCATAAAAACCGTTATTTAGAAACTTACTTTTGTATATCATTATTCTTTCAAGTGGTCGGTATCTGTGTATCACTGACCAATGACATTCTTCAAATTTCCCTTTGAAAATTTCAGCTTGATGTCTTCCTTGTTCCAGTAACAGTAAATATACTAACGGAAATGTTTTTCGTTCCCGTTTCAAAGAGATTAAATTAGACATGATCTGTTTGGTGCTCCTTTCCCCAGTCTTTCAGAAAATGGAATCCATCTACCAGACGGACAGACTAACATTCACCAAACTGATCATTGCTTTCCCATATATCAACGTACTTCTCTACCAAGGTCGAACAGGCCGCTGCCATTTTCTTCTTCGTTTTCTGCTTTTCAAAAGTCAGCAAGTTCTTTCGTTCTGTTTCTCAGCTGGAGGTCCAATATTCGGCTGGTGGCGTATCTCTCCGTATAGGCCTAGCTCTTTGGAAGACGTATCCCCTACCGGTGAAAACTTCTGTATAACTTGAGATGGCGCCTTATGATTTTTTTTATTCGTTTAAGGATTCCGGTGTCGCAACGACTCTGGACATTGACGCCGAGCTACACAGGCCTATTTTCTGACAGCCTTAGGCTTAGGTATCCCAGCATTATTGGGAAAACTGAAGTCACGTAGGCCCGTTATTGTCTTCATAGGCGCGCTTCTAGAATGAGCTGGGAAACTTGGTCATGTGATGCCTAGATTTTGATTCAGATTTCACGGGATTAATTAGGTCTCGTAATTAGAAGACGCGCTGTTCTAGGAATCAAGAAAAGAAATTGTAAAATTCGATATCACTTCGTAAATGACAGTAGTAGGCTAAGCCTCATGTTGCTGCTTCGTTCAGTAACAAGATTCACTAAGCAAATTACTACATTTGTCAAACCTGCCTCAAGTCTCTCTCTCTCTCTCTCTCTCTCTCTCTCTCTCTCTCTCTCTCTCTCTCTCTCTCTCTCTCTCATATATATATATATATATATATATATATATATATATATATATATATATATATATATATATATATATATATATATATATATATATATATATATATATATATACATACACACACATATATATGTATATATATAATTATATATATGTATACACATATATATATGTGTGTACACACACATATATATGTGTGTGTATACACACACATATGTATATATATATATATATATATATATATATATATATATATATATATATATATATTCACACATTGTTATTATCAATATCATTACCATTTGTTATTGTTAGCAATATCACACTGAAAACAAAACAACACGCAACGCCTGTTTGACTCCTCGAGCACGAAATATTCAGTTACACCCACCAACCGCGCGATGGCTAATGAGATAAGATCTGGCGGCCTGTACGTCATCCTAACCTCTCTGTTGGATGGTCTGTGTCCAGAGGCTCTCATCAGCCCTGTTTTCCCTTTTACAAACTTAAACACACACCAATTATGTATTTGTAATCTGGGCCATCTTATCAAGACATTGTTATTATTTGTTGTTGTTGTTGTTGTTCTTTTCTTGTTTTGTTCTTGTTGTTCTTGTCCTTGTCAGAAGGTAAACTTCTGTTCATTTGGAACAAACCAAACTGACTTCTTCCACTTCCCCAGATTTGAAGTTGCAGAAGAAAATAGGAAATACAGAAAGAAGTGATCCGTTATTAGAAAGAAAAAGATAAATTATGAGATTAATAAATAAACACATAAAAATATAAGAAACCCAATAAAATAGAAGGTGAATTGTTCTACGATAGTAATGCACTCCATCTGCGCTTGAACTTTTGAGGTTCTGATTGCATAACGTACTCAATTAAAGAATTGAACTTTGTTATGTTTTTCCTGATCTGTGGTAATTTTGACGGATATTCAAATTGTTCCTTTTAACTGTTTATACCTTGTTCCTGTTATTTCATATATTATTCCCCTCTTATTTATCTTTAATGTGACATTTTCTTGTATTTATTGCTCTTTTGCGTTTCCTATTAATGTTAACAGTTATTCTAATTTGCATATTTTTTTGTTCCTTTCGTTGTAATTAGTTTTGAATTTTTGTTGTTTAGGCAAAGGTAATAAATCTACATGGCAGGCTTATGATAATCTCATTATCCTAATTACATCCACTGGCTATTTGAAATTCAAGACGGTGCTGTAGGCGTAGGTGTGATTTTAAGCCTATTGAAGTCCAATCTCTCTCTCTCTCTCTCTCTCTCTCTCTCTCTCTCTCTCTCTCTCTCTCTCTCTCTCTCTATATTTATCATTGACTTTCTCTCTCTATCTATCTATCTATCTATCTATCTATCTATTCATATAAAATATATAAATACACACACGCACACACACACATATATATATATATATATATATATATATATATATATATATATATATATATATATATATATATATATATGATTATTATCACTTTTGTACGTGATTCATTTATCACACATTACCACAGGTGAAAAATAAGAAACGGGGTATATGTCCTGACCGGTTTCGACTTTATTTCCAAGCCATTGACGAAGGACTGATACAGAGTGTGAGAAGTCACAAATATATATATATAAGAACAGTACTGACGAACATACACAACCGTTAGAGGCTCCATATCCCCACTCAGGCCGGTGTCGAGGTAGGAGTGGCCTTTAAAACTCATTTGGCTAAAAATCACAATAGACTCTCAGGGGACATTGCTGATAAACAGACCATACCCCACCTCAGATCCACACCTGACAGGTGTCATGGAGGCGGAGTTTGGAAACTCATTAACATTACTACCCTCGTACTGTGTTTACAAATATGATAATCCTATTTTCATATATCTCTACTGCCTACCTTAAAGATTAAACAATTTACAAATTTCTTTTATGTCTATGTCTATGTCTGACGGTTTATCAAGTATCCCTTCTTTCGCTATTAAGCGTTCAGATAGGATTTCCAAATCACTTATATTTTAGTTAAAAATTACAAAAGTTTAAAGTCTATGTAATGTAAAGAGGGTTAATTGCATTTGTCTCAGTATTATAGCTGAGTGAAAATAAATGGGTTTTCAATAGCTTTTTGAACTGAAAGATATTTTCAGCACACTTAACTGATACCGGAAGTTGATTATACAATCTAGGAGCACAGTGCTTAAAGTTCTCGTACCAAGAGTGGTCGTTGCACGAGGCTCATCAAGTCTGAAATCATCACGGGAAAGGCGTGTATGAACACCAGGGGCCAACTACGTATCTTTTCAGGCAACCTTTAAGATACAATGGTTCTCCCGTGCTAATAGCTTGATATGTTAAGACGCAAAGTTTAAAAATAATCCTTGCTTTGACTGGTAAACAGTGTAATTTAATTAAGGTTGGAGTAATATGTTCTCGCGGGGATATACCAACAATTAGTCTAGCAGCTCTATTCAAAATCATTTGAAGTTTCTTAAGTCGATAATTAGGTAAGTTGTAATACAACGAGTTACAATAGTCTACTCTACTAACTACCAAACTATTAATTAGCAGCTTAGTGGCATCTTCGTTAAGATATTTTCTAATGGATGCGATATTCCTCAGATGATAATTTGCGGTCCTAACCACATTGTTAATATGTTCATCAAATGTCAAAGAACCATCAACTACTACTGTTTGAGATCTCTGACTTTATCAGTTAACAAAATATTCTCCTTATTGATGGAGATGCTATTAACGTTATCAAACCTTCTTAAGTTATATTTAGTGCCAATTAGAATACATTCAGTTTTATTTTCATTTAGTTTCAGCTTTTCTTTTGCATCCATTTCGAAACATCTGCCATGAGTCTATCAATAACAGCTTGATCTTCAATCATGTCATCCACTATTAAATAAAACTGGGTGTCATCACACCAGCCAAAAAATTTACATTGAACGCCATGTAATTTAAATATCCAAGACAACTCGATTGTATAAATACTAAAAGAACCGGGCCAAGTACGTTTCTTCCTTGTGGAACAGCCGTGGTGAGCTTTCTACTTTCAGAATATCTATCTTTAACCTTCACCTTGAAAGATCTATTCGATAAATAGTTATTAAACCATTTAAGAGCATCCCCATCGATCCCAATAGCAGTCATATCTCTATTAACACTTCATGAACCACTGTATTTCTCCAGCGCTAAGATCTGGAGAATAAGCAAGCTACATTTACCGTCATCAGAGAAACCTAACAAATCATTAATTACGGCACAAAGAGCTGTTTCAGTAGAATGGAATTTCCGATAAGCCGACTGATCTTCAGGAATAGCTCCATTACTTTCAAGTGCTGACTGAGTTGATCTAAAACGGAAGTCTCGATCATTTTTGACAAAAAGACAAGTTAGAAATTGGTCTGTAAGATTTCAATTCTTGATGATCAAGGGATCCTCCAAGAGATGGTTTAATGATAGCAACTTTTTCAGAGGACGGGACTAAGCTCTTAGTAATACTCACAGTTGACTATACGAAGCTGCAATTGCAATAACCTATCTATGTTCAGGGCATCGATGACCTCATTTATTGAAAAGGATCGTTACTGCAATAAGAGCGGCCAGAACTAATGAACATAGTTTTCTCCAGCATCCAGCCTTTGAAATTGGCTCAAACTGCAAAAACTTTGAGAAAGGAAAATCAGGAAAGTAAGGAGTTTCAAGAAACATCAGTTGTGCAGTTACAAAGTAAACAGGCAACCTTTGACTCAAAGAATTCAGCAAATTCATTTGCCAATTCAAGCTCAGACCTCCCGTCTGGTAAAACATGCCTCTTAATTTCTCCTAAAGTTCATCAGAACACAGAATACAGCCTTTGATATTGGACCCAACCTCAGTTACTTTTTCATTATAATATGTCTTCTTTACATTTCTTAATAATCTATTTACCTCATTCCTAGCTTCCACATATAACATTTGATTTCTCTTTGTTTTATGCTTATGCCAACGTGACTCTGCCAACCTCCGTTTTTTCCTAGCCTCCCTAATTGCAGCATTGAACCATGGGGAGCTGTCTTTTATAACAATATCTTTCTCTACCACAGGGCACATTTTATCATATTCTTTAGAAAATACAGAAAAATACAAAGCAACAAGACAGACCCACATTCACCTACCGAAATATTTCTGCTACTATTTAAGTCAGTACATCCACAGGGTTCATTATATTTTCTTCAATAACAGTAACACCCACATCTATTAGTACAGTAGAGTCCAATGTAGTTTGTTCCTAAATGTTATTTTAGTCCTAAGTTTACTTGATAATAAGACTGAAATATCAAACATAATAAGCCTGTGGTAAAAAGAGATAGAAAAATCTGGCTCCACTATCAAATTCATAAAGTAATTATCACCCACACAACAGAACACAGCATCCAAAATATGATCTGACCTAGAGGTAGATACATTCACCTTATTAACAAAATTCATATTGTTCATTATATCAATAAACTTCTTTACATTTGTATCTCTATAATCCTCTAACCACATATTAAAATCTCACATATATATACATTACATTTTTCATTTTCAAAACAATCCAACAATACAGAAAAGTCTTCTAAAAACGTAGCCCTGCTTAGCTGAGGAGGACGATATACTACTAAAAATAAAAACTGTACATTAGAGGCCTTAAACTCCAAGGCTAAATACTCAAAACTCACAAATGCTCCAACAACCCTAATTCTAACGCTTGTAAATGCTTTGGATAAAACAATGCCAACCCCACCTCCCTGACCAAAATTAGTGGTGTCCAAAAAGTTTGTGAGTGTCTCCACAATAGTTCATTAATTTTCAAATTATCAGTAGCACTTAGCCATGTTTCTGTTATAGCGAACACATCTATTCCTTGTTCACAGATTAATTCTCTTAATTCTGTTGTCTTGTTGCGTACTGACTGCGCATTCAGTAAGGCACATTTTATTCTTCTATTACTGGAATCCATGATCAGTCTGTTGAGCAGTTCGCTTCCTCTCAGCAACATTCGATGGACAATTCCAGTCAAAAACAGCATGTTCATTATTGGAGAGGTTCATTCGCGCACAATGATGACATTTCAAACTTTCAGACTGACACTGCCTTGTCTCATGGTCAGTTCCGTTACAGCGTCCCATATCCGAGATCCATTTGAAGCCTTGACTCTACATTTGGACTCAAAATGACCATATCCTTGACAGTAGTTACATATTATAACATGATAACTATCCCATACCTTATGTCGACCAAAGTTGGTGAAAAGTATATCTCCATTTTCATATATCCTGCGTCTAATGATAGGTGTACATTTAAAAGTATAATTATACGATTTACCATCTTTAGCTTCTCTAGTTGATACTAGTTTCATATCATCTGGACTTACATTAATACCTTGAAATATATTATTCTTCTTCAAAATCGCAGGCAGGACGTCGTCTATCTGTTCTTGATTACTAACATTGGCAACGGTGATTTTCTCGACATCTTTTGAAGTACAGTTGAACATAATTTATGGTCATCAGCTGTCTGGTCCAGAGTTCGTTTAGCATTTTCTCTTGCCTTCTTGTCTGGAAAGTCAACGACCAGTGAAGTTTTTTCGTAGGCTTTACATTACTAATTTGAATATTCCCAAGGACTTTTGTTAATACACCTTTCTTCTCTTCCATTGTGGTAGCTTCATTCTCATCTTCATCAGCAATCAAAATCAAATTTCTCTCTTTCACCACGTCAGAATAACTTGGTTTCAAAGCCTTTACAGGTAGCCCACCAGTAACCTTTAAGCCTAAGAAATTGATTTTCCGTCTTCAATTCAGTTATTTGTTTTTCTAATGAAGCAAACATATCTCTTGCCATTAATTCAAACGTTTCCATTTTCGGCCAAGCTCGTTCAAGGTAACTGTCTCCGAAAAATTGGGCTCCACATCTTCTACAGTAGAATTTAAGACCCACATCCAATAGAAATTGACTTCTCTACCTTTCTGTAGTCTTCCATAGATATTCCCTCACATTTCCGATGTACTTTCCTGTTACATGAAGAGCAGTCAAGTTGGTTATCATCGTTTTGACGATCAGCAATAACAAGATGCCATTTCACAAGAAAACTCTAAAACTTCACCTTCAAATCATAGTAAGGCTCTGTTAGGTGGTAGAAATTATGACGTAACAATGACGTATCCGTGACGTCACTAAGGAAAATCTGCGCGGGGGCCGCTTGAGAATGCGCATCAAGTCGACCAGGGCCCTAATCCACACTAAGTTAGAACGCACTTTCCACAGCACTATTTATGTCACTAAGTGGACCAGGCACATCCTACACATATTCATGCACGAATACAGACAGGTTAAACAGCAGTTTAAGGGCAAGGTACTCTAAAACGGGCCAAATTAATGAAGAGGATCTTGTTTCGTTCCTGTCAAGAACTTCAAGTTTATACATCCCTTGACTGATATTCATATTATGGTTGTAACTTTCTTTTATGAAGCTAGATTCAATGATGTTCCTTTCCAGTGCATTATTAGAATATACAATCCTTTTTGCCCCTTCCCAGTTGATAGCATGATTGTTCTCACTAACATGTACAAATATACCACTGTTCCCTTGTACATAAGAAATGTGTGAGATATGCAGTTTCTCCACACCAGCCTTTACAGTTTCTCCACACCAGCCTGTGCAGTTTCTCCACACCAGCCTTTACAGTTTCTCCACACCAGCCATTACGATTCTCCACACCAGCCTGTGCAGTTTCTCCACTCCAGCCTTTACAGTTTCTCCACACCAGCCTTTACAGTTTCTCCACACCAGCCTTTGCAGTTTCTCCACTCCAGCCTTTACAGTTTCTCCACTCCAGCCTTTACAGTTTCTCCACTCCAGCCTTTGCTGTTTCTCCACACTAGCCTGTGTAGTTTCTCCACACCAGCCTTTACAGTTTCTCCACACCAGCCTGTGCAGTTTCTCCACTCCAGCCTTTACAGTTTCTCCACACCAGCCTTTGCAGTTCCTCCACTCCAGCCTTTACAGTTTCTCCACACCAGCCTTTGCAGTTTCTCCACTCCAGCCTTTGCAGTTTCTCCACACCAGCCTTTACAGTTTCTCCACACCAGCCTTTGCAGTTTCTCCACACCAGCCTTTACAGTTTCTCCACACCAGCCTTTGCAGTTTCTCCACTCCAGCCTTTACAGTTTCTCCACACCAGCCTTTGCAGTTTCTCCACACCAGTCTTTACAGTTTCTCCACACCAGCCTTTACAGTTTCTCCACACCAGTCTTTACAGTTTCTCCACACCAGCCTGTGCAGTTTCTCCACACCAGCCTTTGCAGTTTCTCCACTCCAGCCTTTACAGTTTCTCCACTCCAGCCTTTGCAGTTTCTCCACACCAGCCTGTGCAGTTTCTCCACACCAGCCTTTGCAGTTTCTCCACCAGCCAGTTTCTCCCAGCCTGTGCAGTTTCTCCACTCCAGCCTTTGCAGTTTCTTTAGCCAGTTTCTCCACACCAGCCATTACAATTTCTAGTTTCCACACCGACCTTTGCAGTTTCTCCACTCCAGCCTTTGCAGTTTCTCCACTCCAGCCTTTGTAGTTTCTCCACACCGACCTGTGCAGTTTCTCCACACCAGCCTTTGCAGTTTCTCCACTCCAGCCTTTGTAGTTTCTCCACACCGACCTGTGCAGTTTCTCCACACCAGCCTTTGCAGTTTCTCCACTCCAGCCTTTGCAGTTTCTCCACACCAGCCTTTGCAGTTTCTCCACTCCAGCCTTTGCAGTTTCTCCACACCAGCCTTTGCAGTTTCTCCACACCAGCCTTTGCAGTTTCTTTACAGTTTCTCCACACCAGCCTTTGCAGTTTCTCCACTCCAGCCTTTGCAGTTTCTCCACACCAGCCTTTGCAGTTTCTCCACACCAGCCTTTGCAGTTTCTCCACACCAGCCTTTGCAGTTTCTCCACTCCAGCCTTTGCAGTTTCTCCACAGTTTGCAGTTTCTCCACACCTGCCTTTGCAGTTTCTCCACACCAGCCAGTTTCTCCACACCAGTTTCTCCACACCAGCCTTTGCAGTTTCTCCACTCCACCAGTCTTTACAGTTTCTCCACACCAGCCAGCCTTGCAGTTTCTCCACCAGCCTTTGCAGTTTCTCCACACCAGTCTTTACAGTTTCTCCACACCAGCCTGTGCAGTTTCTCCACACCAGCCTTTGCAGTTTCTCCACTCCAGCCTTTACAGTTTCTCCACACCAGCCTTTACAGTTTCTCAGTTTCTCCACACCAGCCTTTGCAGTTTCTCACACACAGCCTTTGTAGTTTTGCTGTTTCTCCACACCAGCCTGTGCAGTTTCTCCACACCAGCCTTTACAGTTTCTCCACACCAGCCTGTGCAGTTTCTCCACTCCAGCCTTCTCCCACCACAGTTTCTCCACACCAGCCATTACAGTTTCTCCACACCGACCTTTGCAGTTTCTCCACTCCAGCCTTTACAGTTTCTCCATACCAGCCTTTACAGTTTCTCCACACCAGCCTTTGCAGTTTCTCCAGTTTCTCCAGCCTTTCCACACCACAGTTTCTCCACACCAGCCTGTGCAGTTTCTCCACACAAGCCTTTGCAGTTTCTCCACACCAGCCTGTGCAGTTTCTCCACACCAGCCTTTGCAGTTTCTCCACACCAGCCAGTTTCTCCACACCAGCCTTTGCAGTTTCTCCACACCAGCCAGTTTTACCAGTTTCTCCACACACCAGCCTAGCCTTTGCAGTTTCTCCACACCAGCCTTTCCACACCAGCTTCTCCACACCAGCCTTTGCAGTTTCTCCAGTTTCTCCAGACTGTGCAGTTTCTCCACACCAGCCTTTGCAGTTTCTCCACACCAGCCAGTTTCTCCACTCCAGCCTGTGCAGTTTCTTCACTCCAGCCTGTGCAGTTTCTCCACTCCAGCCTTTGCAGTTTCTCCACACCAGCCTTTACAGTTTCTCCACTCCAGCCTTTACAGTTTCTCCACACCAGCCTGTGCAGTTTCTCCACACCAACCTTTACAGTTTCTCCACACTAGCCTGTGCAGTTTCTCCACTCCAGTCTGTGCAGTTTTTCCACTCCAGCCTTTTGTAGTTTCTACAGTTTTCAGCCTTTGCAGTTTCTCCACCAGCCTGTGCAGTTTCTCCACACCAGCCTTTGTAGTTTCTCCACACCAGCCTTTGCAGTTTCTCCACACCAGCCTTTGCAGTTTCTCCACACCAGCCTTTGTAGTTTCTCCACACCGACCTGTGCAGTTTCTCCACTCCAGCCTTTGTAGTTTCTCCACACCGACCTGTGCAGTTTCTCCACACCAGCCTTTGCAGTTTCTCCACACCAGCCTTTGCAGTTTCTCCACACCAGCCTTTGCAGTTTCTCCACACCGGTCTTTACAGTTTCTCCACGCCAGCCCAGTTTCTCCACACCAGCCTTTACAGTTTCTCCACACCAGTCTTTGCAGTTTCTCCACTCCAGCCTGTGCAGTTTCTCACTCCAGCCTATGCAGTTTCTCCACACCAGCCTTTGCAGTTTCTCCACATCAACCTGTGCAGTTTCTCCACACCAGCCTTTACAGTTTCTCCACTCCAGCCTTTACAGTTTCTCCACTCCAGCCTTATGCAGTTTCTCCACACCAGCCTGTGCAGTTTCTCCACACCAGCCTTTACAGTTTCTCCACACCAGCCTGTGCAGTTTCTCCACTCCAGCCTTTACAGTTTCTCCACTCCAGCCCAGCCAGTTTCTCCACACCGGCCGATGCAGTTTCCACACCAGCCTGTGCAGTTTCTCCACTCCAGCCTTTACAGTTTCTCCACACCAGCCTTTACAGTTTCTCCACACCAGCCTTTGCAGTTTCTCCACTCCAGCCTTTACAGTTTCTCCACACCAGCCTGTGCAGTTTCTCCACACCAGCCTTTGCAGTTTCTCCACTCCAGCCTGTGCAGTTTCTCCACTCCAGCCTTTGCAGTTTCTCCACACCAGCCTTTGTAGTTTCTCCAGCCTTTCCAGCCTTTACAGTTTTTCTCCAGCCTTTACAGTTTCTCCAGCCTTTACAGTTTCTCCCACCAGCCTTTGCAGTTTTCTCCACACCAGTTTCTCCAGCTTCTCCACACCAGCCTTTGCAGTTTTCTCCACTCCAGCCTTTGCAGTTTCTCCACGCCAGCCAGACTGCCTTTGCAGTTTCTCCACTCCAGCCTTTGTTTCTCCACACCAGTTTCTCCACTCCAGCCTTTGTGTTTCTCCACTCCAGTTTCTTCACTCCAGCCTGTGCAGTTTCTCCACTCCAGCCTTTGCAGTTTCTCCACACCAGCCAGTTTCTTCCAGCCAGTTTCTCCACTCCAGCCTTCCACACCACAGTTTCTCCACACCAGCCTTTGCAGTTTCTCCACACCAACCTTTACAGTTTCTCCACACTAGCCTGTGCAGTTTCTCCACTCCAGTCTGTGCAGTTTTTCCACTCCAGCCTTTACAGTTTCTCCACACCAGCCTGTGCAGTTTCTCCACACCAGCCTTTACAGTTTCTCCACTCCAACCTTTGCAGTTTCTCCACACCAACCTGTGCAGTTTCTCCACACCAGCCTTTACAGTTTCTCCACACCAGCCTTTACAGTTTCTCCACACCAGCCTGTGCAGTTTCTCCACACCAGCCTGTGCAGTTCCTAGCCACACCAGCCTTTACAGTTTCTCAGTTTCACACCAGTTTCTCCACACCAGCATTTGCAGTTTTCCACACCAGCCAGTTTCTCCACACCAGCATTTGCAGTTTCTCCACACCAGCTTTTGCAGTTTTACGCCAAAAAGTCATTTCGATATGTAGTTGTCATATATATCATTGTTTTTACCACCCTATCCTGCATATCACGTTTCTTGATATCTTCCAGCGGGATCCTCCTTTTACAACTATTTTGAAATTTCAATAGCCCTGGTATCTTAGCCACCCTGAATGTGGCCAACAATTTTTCTTTCATGAGAAAACGTCTGTCTTACCTGATTCCTTACGCTCATTTTTTATCTTAAAAGTCATTTCTTTTTTCTTCTTACCTCTCACATTATTCCTTCCAGTAACTCATCATGGAAGCAAAACAGGGTATTACAAGGACCTAATTTTGTACCAAATGAGTCGCTTTCATTGTCCTGTTCTTGAAATCGCATGAGCCATTCATCACAATGATGCTGTCACATAACTCCAAATCCTCTTCCATTATCCAAGATAATCATGCAGCCTGATTTTTTTATTCATGTTCAACCAATAATTAACCCAACGTACACTCTTCCGTGACACCCCCTTTCTTTTAATAAACTTGAATCTTGCATGAGTTTACAGAGAGAGAGAGAGAGAGAGAGAGAGACAGACAGACAGACAGACAGACAGAAATTGTACATATATATATCCAGTATGTATATCGTCTCTCTGTAAGGACGCGCCCTCCTTTCAACGTACCTTGAATTATTTTTAACTCATACAGACAGATATACTTACACCAGTACATAAAAATACGTGTACATTCCATTTAACTCCTGGATCTTATATTTTCCCTTTTTGGTGAAAAAAAAAATATCCGTTCATTGTGTCCTAAATTTCTCGAAATGTGTCCCGCAACAACTGTCGACAAAAGGGACAGAAGGAAGCGAAAGTTGTCGTTCAGGAATTCTAGGAAGTGTCTCACGCTCCCGTAGGATAATAACAGGACCGAACTCGCTCTTTCATAACATAATTTCACTGAGCAATTTAGTCTAAAATTAATGCAGTCAGGCTATTACGAGGACCCGTGTGTGTGTGTGTGTGTGTGTGTTTGTGCGCCCAATTCCGTTATAATTGGACCCGCGGTATATTTTGGAAGTCAAAGTTTGTTTATTGAAATTTCCTGGCATTAAACGAGTCTCTTTTGGTCGTATTTCGACGCGCTGGCTTGTCTGCTGTTGTGGTCAGAGCTGCTGGATCTCTCTCTCTCTCTCTCTCTCTCTCTCTCTCTCTCTCTCTCTCTCTCTCTCTCTCTCTCTGTTATGTAAACAAGTAAGTAGAATTTTGGAGTAACACTCCTTCTACAGTATTCTTTTTCTTTTGATAAAAACTAGATATTAAGCGTATCCATTTTTACACCATATTTTAAATGAAGCAATTTAATTCTCAGGCAAAGTATTGGTATTCCTATGGGCATTGACCCTGGGTAAATTTTGTCCATAACTATAATCTTTATTTCATGCATATAAGCTACTGAACGAAGTCAGCTGTATGTAAAAGGTAAAGCAATGGTTTTTATATACTGATGATGTACTTTTTCACAACAGTGGCACACTATTTGAGCCTTTAGAAAGTGATGTGTATCCCCCCCAAAAAACTATAGCTCACTTCAGAAAATATTTTAAATCATAAGGGTTATTTTTTTATATATTGAGATTGAAATGACAAATAGATATTTGTCGCAAACTGAAGGAATCCAATTTTCACTCGCCCGGTTAACTCCCTTTTTTTAACGTTTTCATTTTACATACCATTCCGTTTAGACACGTTGGTGTGGAATATTACTGTCTTCTTAATGAATAAAGAATACTGTAAGAATATGATAAGAACTTGCTGTGATAAACTATCAGAAGTTTATTAAAGTGTATACAGTGAGGATTGTAATGCAATTAGGCAGACAAATATGATCAATGTGGTTTATATCATGGTGCTGTATAATAGTTTGTTATATATTAGTCTGATATACATAATACCAGCGCCAAATTACATTAAGATTGGGTGTGAATACCATAATAGCTGAATCGGTACTAGGTTACCCTCTAAGACAGTCTCAACATTGATGTAACTTTCCAAATGACTTATCTTCGTAAAGACGCAAATAGGAATATAAATTATAAATACTTAATTAGGACTTACGTAGTGATTGATTAAGACTTTACTGAATTAGGCTTGTTGTCTGTTCCCTGTTTGTGACAATATTTAACATTTTTCGACTTTTCTTAGTACTTCTTTATATGCAAAGACCTCGGAACTGACAATGGAACGACACCAATAAGATGTTTGAGTATATATGATTGGTAACAAGTAATTGTAAATAAAAATGAATGTACGTAATTCCTAAAGAATAGTAATACATAAACACAATACTGGTGAATAAATTAATAAATATATAGAGAAGGGTGCACGAGTATACCTTAAACCATTGACATTGGCAGGACATAGTCCAGATGTCCATACCAGTCCTTTTATCCTCTTCAACACACACTGGCAAAAGACCGGCTTCAATCCAAACCAACCAATCATGGTGCACAGACTATGGCACCGCCCCCAGGCACAGCATGTAAAGCGGTGCCGTCATCAACAACAAAACAAGTAAATTACCAGAACGACAACAATAACAACAAATAAATTATGAGCAGTAGCAGCATCACCGCTATTTCCGTCGGCGATAACAAAGTCAGCATATTTAGCGTTATCGTCGCCATCAACAACAACAACAACAACAACGGCTATAATTAGAACAACAAAAACAACAACAACAACAACAATAACAGCGGGGCAAAAGCAATCATGAGCGCCATCGGCCGCTCAACATGTCCGTATTTACATTTGGACATCGATATGAAGATTTTATTTAACAGGCGAGGGAGAGAGACACCACCTCGATTAATATTCATATTGCATGGGTCATCATCCACTGCGCCGCCGCCGCCGCCGCCGCGCCTCGTCCAAATATTGGAAATGCGACACTGATTTAACGTCCAAATATCCATTAAATTCAGGGTACTAAATCTTTCACAGAGAAAATTGTTTAACAAAAAAAAAGGAAAAAAAAAAACAAGAGTCAATGCTCGTCCTATTGAAGTTTTATTCTGATCTATGTTGTCAATTCATTTTCTGTGTGTGTTCGCGTCTGAATTTCTGTTTGGCAGTGTTAATGCGCTCGTATGCGGGAGCGCGCGTGCACGTTCGGGTGCGTGCGTATGCGAGCGTGTCCTTGTTCTGTGTCGAAACACACACACACACACAAACACGCACACATTACATATATGTGTATATATATATATATATATATATATATATATATATATATATATATATATATATATATATATATATATATATATATATATATATATATATATATATATATATATTATATATAATGCATATATATATATATATATATATATATTTACACATACACATATATATATATATATATATACATACATACATACATATATATACACACACATATATATATATATATATATATGTATATATATATATATATGCATATATATATATATTTACTAATAGGACCTCATCCAAACTGGATGGTATCTAGCGGAGATATTTATTCAAATACTTGACAATGAGGACAGTTTGTCCTAGAAAGCTTTATAACTTTTTTGAATAAATATCTCCGCTAGATATCATCCAGTCTGAATGAAGTCCTGTTAGTAATTGTATTAATGCACAGAACAATTGTGTATGTGATAAAGTTAATATATATGTATATATGTATACGCACACACATAAGCATGTGCTATGTGTATGTACAGAAAGCACTTTCGTGTTTGTTTGTGAGACTCATTTTAACCAACACAACAGTAAAAATAACCTGGTATACTAAACCCTGCTTCATTTGTCCAGATTAAAATTAAGATGAAGATTGAGTAGCGAGGCATTTAATAAAAAGAAAAAACCGAAATTGTAGAAACTAGGCGTCAGTGGTTACGGCCACAAAGCCGGGCAATTTACTTAATCCCCTTTTTCTGTTCCTCACGCGATGCTAATGAAAAAATCAAAGAAATTTTACAGTATTAGTACACACGTGAATGTAATTAGCGATGGTTGCAAAGGGCGAGAGTAACAGAAAAGCCGCATGAATTAGCAAGTTAAACAGATTATGTAGCAGTACTTTGGAAAGCAGCAGAGTTACGAGACATGGCAACCGCAACCGGAAAGAGGAAGTAGTTTGAAGACCCAAAGCAGAATTTCGAGACAACCAAAATCGGGAAAATCGCGAAAACAAATCAGAATAATTATTATAGCTGAGAATGGCGATGGAAGGAAAAATGATAAAACAGCGAGAATTATTATCACATATATTTGACTTCAGTTGTCACCTACGATATAAGGATGTTAGAAAGTCCAGAAAGAAAAAAAAAAAAAAAAAAAAATATATATATATATATATATATATATATATATATATATATATATATATATATATATATATATATATATATATATATAGACAGATAGATAGATAGAGAGATAGATAGATGATAGATAGATAGATATATGTGTATGTATAAATAAATATACACACACACACCCACACACACATATACACTCGTATATGAAAAGTTCATAAGTCACAAGTATTTTATGAATTACAATACACAGTAGATGTTTGAATAATAAGTATGGCTAAAGGCACTGGGAAGAACCTTGGGAGGGGTTAGCTGTTGTGTGGCGCGTTTCCTAATTAGTAAAACTATTTACGTGTTAAAGACGTCAGGTGTTCTTGAGACGTGAGAACACTAGTTTAACACGTATACAGTTTTACTAATTAGAATACGCGCCAGACAACAGCTGATCATCCTCTCAAGGTTCTTCCTAATGCCTTTAGCCACACTTATTAATCAAACATCTACTGTGTATTGTTTTAATTCATAAAATACTTGTGACCTATGAGTTTTTATATATATATATATATATATATATATATATATATATATATATTATATATATATATATATATATGTATATATATATGTATATATATATATATATATATATATATATATATATATATATATATACATAATATATATATATATATATATATATATGTGTGTGTGTGTGTGTGTGTGTGTGTGTGTGTGTGTGTGTGTGTGTGTAGAGAGAGGGGAAGAGGGTGAGATGAACACACACACACACACACACACACACATATATATATATATATATATATATATATATATATATATATATATATATATATATATATATATATATATATATATATATATATATATATATAGTGGAAGTAGAAATAGAAATTGTGGAGTTGGCTGTTCAACCCTTTACTAATAATCTTAGGACGTTTCCTATTTCTTTATGCCAAATGTCAAAATGAACTAGAATTAGATCAGTACTATGAATATAGATATTACAGTCAGCTAACATTCTTGAGGTATTTTTTAGCATTAGTAGATTTATGCGACAAAGATAATATTAGATGTTCAATGAATGGTCCTTTATTAAACGAGAATTCCTCTATATTCGAGAAATCAAACATCCCTGCAAATATGTAACAAGTCTTTGTTAGCAAAAACCTGAGGCAAACCTTTACAGCCCAAGAACACAGCAACGTGAACAATCATTTTGCGCAAGATCAGGTATGGCAATTCGATATTCATATCTTTGCAGTGATGTTGCAGAACAGGTTTTCATCGCGGCGCATTTCCCTGTATTCAGCAAAAACAATTCTCAGTAAGTCATACGACACTGCAACACGCAGCCGCCATGATTTCTTGTTCGAGACTCTCAGGAATATCGCTCCCCCATCGGAAATATTCTCTTTCGAGGAAGACAAAAGTCAGCAGAGAGAGAGAGAGAGAGAGAGAGAGATAACTGATTGTTCTACGAATTGCAAGGTTGCACGTTCTGTGACAAAGGATTTCCGTAAAGGTCGTTTGACTTAGTACCGAATTAGAAAGGGATATTGCGTCGTTGTTTCGTAGTTGCATTGTGCATGTGCTATATAAAGCTGTAAACTGTGACGTACACGTGCATTCATACAAAGAACAAACACACAAGCATTATATATCTATATATAATGCACACACACACACACATATATACACACACATACATATATATATATATATATATATATATATATATATATATATATATATATATATATATATATATATATATATATATATATATATATATATATATATATATATATATTTGTGTGTGTGTGTATGTATACAGGTATATATGAAGAGTATACAATTCAATACAGGAGTCATAGAGACAGCAGGGAGTGTTTGTGGGCATAGTTGGGTAATGGAGTTGGCATGAAAACATTAAAGTGGTGCGATAAGAAAAAACTGGGTTTACTGAGAGCAAAAAAAAAAAAAAAAAATTATCCGAGGGGCAGTTGCGTGACGATAGATAAACCAACAGCATCTCTACAACAAGATCGGTGAGTTAGTTAAGAAGAAAGTGAAAAAGAGGCCGTAATATACGCCACGTCAGAGGAGCGCATATTAGGAAATGCTTTGGAGAGAAACGCTGCCAAAAATAGTACATATATACATAATTATATGTATGTTCGTCATCACTAAAGGGAACGCTGACTACTGCGTTTCCTCTCACCAAATATTTTCGACGTTCTTGTACAGCAAAGCGAGATGAAATGGCGGCTATGGAGAGACGCTAGAAATATAAAAGGAAACACAACGCGCTGGAACACCTGGAATATTCCAGTCCAAACGATTTTCAGCGTGGGAATCGCCGTATTCCTGGAATCATTCCAGAATCTCGACAATAATAGCGAATGCTGGAATCACAGGCTCTTACCTGTAGCTATGGACTTCCACTGCAGAGTATGTGAAGAATATTTATAGTTCACTCAACTGCAGAGAGAGAGAGACAGAGAGAGAGAGAGAGAGAGAGAAAGAATTATAAAAAGTTTATCTAGCCACACACTCGTGCACAGAAAAAGGAGTCAGAGAACGAGAAAAATATAAAAATCTCATATAACCATGCACGCAGCAAAACAAAGAGAGAGAGAGAGAGAGAGAGAGAGAATTTTAAATGCTTATCTCATAATACATTCGCATGCAGCTGCACAGAAAAAGAAAGAAAGAAAAAGATTGTCTTAAAAAAAAGTTAGTTTCAGATGGTCGAAAAATCTATACCAGAACCTCATACGTGTATGCAGTCATTTTGAGTCAGTATTGTTCAAACTATTTATATAACTCTTCACTTGTTTATCTTGGTTAATATAATAGTTCTTCAGGAAATAGAAGTTATGTTTTGTTTTATGTAGGACTACCGATGAGGGAAAGAAAGAGAGAGGGAGAGTGAACAAATAGAGCATAAAGATTAGGGATTAGAATTCATAACAAAGATAACAAGATCGTGTGAACCTTTCTAAATATGATAATTATGGACGTATAAGCCATTCCATTAAGTATTTGGCTCAAGAACAGCACAGTGTTTAAATAAGATAAAACCAAAAACTGTGAAGCCATTACAGTAGATATTTCGTCCCCAACACTAAAAAATATTTTTTTTTTTTATCTAGTTTTGCGCAACCAAAACGCGACTTGGAATAAAGAATACGCCTGAGATATACATTTATTAAAAAAAAAAACTTAATTTACGCGTTCCGCCATTGTAAACCGTTGTATCTGCACCTTCTCAATTAACATTTCAACTCTACCACAATCATGTGAACGTTGTTGCACCTGTTGAGCTTGTCAGGAGCTGATAACGTTTGTATAAGCCTGACCGAAACGTTCGGGGAGAGAAGGCGGTTCTCAACTCGCGCGCCATAGGGAAAATATTGGGTCCGGGCTTTGGGAGTCTTAATTACGAAAACAAGATGGTTATCATATTATCCAGTGTGTTACTTCGCCGAGGTTTATAATTAATTAATAATGCTATTCACGCCCCGAAACAAAAGAGTATTGTGTCCCACTAATTGGATCTGTTAGTTGTTCGGCACGGCGTCAAGTTCTCTCTCTCTCTCTCTCTCTCTCTCTCTCTCTCTCTCTCCTAAAATGGGTCTCTCTTCCTCTCTCTCCTTAAATGGGTCTCTCTTCACCTCTCTCCTTAAATGACACCTCTCTCTCTCTCTCTCTCTCTCTCTCTCTCTCTCTCTCTCTCTCTCTCTCTCTCTCTCTCTCTCCTAAAATTGGTCTCTCTTACTTCTCTCTCTCTTTAAATGACACATACTCTCTCTCTCTCTCTCTCTCTCTCTCTCTCTCTCTCTCTCTCTCTCTCTCCTAAAATGGGTCTCTTATTCTCTCTTCTTAAATATACTCTCTCTCTCTCTCTCTCTCTCTCTCTCTCTCTCTAAAATGGGTCTCTTATTCTCTCTTCTTAAATGATACCCCCTCTCTCTCTCTCTCTCCTAAAATGGGTCTCTTATTCTCTCTTCTTAAATGATACCTCTCTCTCTCTCTCTCTCTCTCTCTCTCTCTCTCTCTCTCTCTCTCTCTCTCTCTCTCTCTCTCTCTCTCTCTAAAATGGGTCTCTTAAATGATACCTCTCTCTCTCCTAAAATTGGTCTCGTATTCTCTCTTCTTAAATGATACCTCTCTCTCTCTCTCTCTCTCTCTCTCTCTCTCTCTCTCTCTCTCTCTCTCTAAAATCTCTCTCTCTCTCCTAAAATGGGTCTCTTATTCTCTCTTCTTAAATGATACCCCCTCTCTCTCTCTCTCTCCCTAAAATGGGTCTCTTATTCTCTCTTCTTAAATGATACCTCTCTCTCTCTCTCTCTCTCCTAAAATGGGTCTCTTATTCTCTCTTCTTAAATGATACCCCCTCTCTCTCTCTCTCCCCTAAAATGGGTCTCTTATTCTCTCTTCTTAAATGATACCTCTCTCTCTCTCTCTCTCTCTCCTAAAATGGGTCTCTTATTCTCTTCTTAAATGATACCTCTCTCTCTCTCTCTCTCTCTCTCTCTCTCTCCTAAAATGGGTCTCTTATTCTCTCTTCTTAAATGATACCTCTCTCTCTCTCTCTCTCTCTCTCTAAAATCTCTCTCCTAAAATTCTCTCTTCTTAAATGATACCTCTCTCTCTCTCTCTCTCTCTCTCTCTCTCTCTCTCTCTAAAATCTCTCTCTTCTTCTCTCTTCTTAAATGATACCTCTCTCTCTCTCTCTCTCTCTCTCTCTCTCTCTCTCTCTCTCTCTCTCTCTCTAAAATGGGTCTCTTATTCTCTCTTCTCAAATGATACCTCTCTCTCTCTCTCTCTCTCTCTCTCTCTCTCTCTCTCTCTCTCTCTCTCTCTCTCTCTCTCTCCTAAAATGGGTCTCTTATTCTCTCTTCTTAAATGATACCTCTCTCTCTCTCTCTCTCTCTCTCCTAAAATGGGTCTCTTATTCTCTCTTCTTAAATGATACCTCTCTCTCTCTCTCTCTCTCTCTCTCTCTCCTAAAATGGGTCTCTTATTCTCTCTTCTTAAATGATACTCTCCTCTCTCTCTCTCTCTCTCTCTTCTCTCTCTCTCTCTCTCTCTCTCTCTCTCTCTCTCCTAAAATGGGTCTCTTATTCTCTCTTCTTAAATGATACCTCTCTCTCTCTCTCTCTCTCTCTCTCTCTCTCTCTCTCTAAAATCTCTCTCTCTATTCTCTCTCTCTCTAAAATGATCTCTTCTCTCTCTCTTCTCTCTCTCTCTCTCTCTCTCTCTCTCTCTCTCTCTCTCTCTCTCTCTCTCTCTCTCTCTCTCTCTCTCTCTCTCTCCTAAAATGGGTCTCTTATTCTCTCTTCTTAAATGATACCTCTCTCTCTCTCTCTCTCTCTCTCTCTCTCTTATTCTCTCTACCTCTCTCTCTCTCTCTCTCTCTCTCTCTCTCTCTCTCTCTCTCTCTCTCTCTCTCTCTCTCTCTCTCTCTCTCCTAAAATGGGTCTCTTATTCTCTCTTCTTAAATGATACCTCTCTCTCTCTCTCTCTCTCTCTCTCTCTCTCTCTCTCTCTCTCTCCTAAAATGGGTCTCTTATTCTCTCTTCTTAAATGATACCTCTCTCTCTCTCTCTCTCTCTCTCTCTCTCTCTCTCTCTCTCTCTCTCTCTCTCTCTCTCTCTCTCCTAAAATGGGTCTCTTATTTCTCTTCTTAAATGATCTCTCTCTCTCTCTCTCTCTCTCTCTCTCTCTCTCTAAAATGGGTCTCTTATTCTCTCTTCTTAAATGATACTCTCTCTCTCTCTCTCTCTCTCTCCTAAAATGGGTCTCTTATTCTCTCTTCTTAAATGAATCTCTCTCTCTCTCTCTCTCTCTCTCCTAAAATGGGTCTCTTATTCTCTCTTCTCTCTCTCTAAATCTCTCTCTCTCTCTCTCCTAAAATGGGTCTCTTATTCTCTCTTCTTAAATGATACTCTCTCTCTCTCTCTCTCTCTCTCTCTCTCTCTCTCTCTCTCTCTCTCCTAAAATGGGTCTCGTATTCTGTCTTCTTAAATGATACCTCTCTCTCTCCTAAAATGGGTCTCCTATTCTCTCTTCTTAAATGATACCTCTCTCTCTCCTAAAATGGGTCTCCTATTCTCTCTTCTTAAATGATACCTCTCTCTCTCCTAAAATGGGTCTCTTATTCTCTCTTCTTAAATCATACCTCTCTCTCTCTCTCTCTCTCCTAAAATGGGTCTCTTATTCTCTCTTCTTAAATGATACCCCTCTCTCTCTCTCTCTCTCCCCTAAAATGGGTCTCTTATTCTCTCTTCTTAAATCATACCTCTCTCTCTCTCTCTCTCCCCTAAAATGGGTCTCTTATTCTCTCTTCTTAAATGATACCTCTCTCTCTCTCTCTCTCTCTCTCTCTCTCTCTCTCTCCCCTAAAATGGGTCTCTTATTCTCTTCTTAAATGATACCTCTTTCTCTCCTAAAATGGGTCTCTTACTCTCTCTTCTTAAATGATACCTCTCTCTCCCTCTCTCTCTCCTAAAATGGGTCTCTTATTCTCTCTTCTTAAATGATACCTCTCTCTCTCTCTCTCCTAAAATGGGTCTCTTATTCTCTCTTCTTAAATGATACCCCTCTCTCTCTCTCTCCCTTCAAATGGGTCTCTTATTCTCTCTTCTTAAATGATACCTCTCTCTCTCTCTCTCTCTCTCTCTCTCTCTCTCTCTCTCTCTCTCTCCTCTCTCTAAAATGGGTCTCTTATTCTCTCTTCTTAAATCATACCTCTCTCTCTCTCTCTCTCTCTCTCTCTCTCTCTCTCTCTCTCTCTCTCTCTCTCTCTCTCTCTCCTAAAATGGGTCTCTTATTCTCTCTTCTTAAATGATACCCCTCTCTCTCTCTCTCTCTCTCTCTCTCTCTCTCTCTCTCTCTCTCTCTGTGTGTGTGTGTGTGTGTGTGTGTGTCTCCTAAAATGGGTCTCTTATTCTCTCTTCTTAAATGATACATCTCTCTCTCTAAACTTGCTTTATTCTACCGCGCGGTGACAAACCAATAGGTGGACACAGCAGCAGCTTTTGTCGATTCTGGCAATTAAACCATCAGCGGGAGGATTCGCCCGATCTAGTTTACTTGATCCCCTTATCTCGAAAACGATTTAACAGCCATTCGCATCATCTCCCGGGAAAAGGGGATGCTTCGAGTATGAAGGTAATTCCCAAATCGTTTTGTGTTCCCGACTGATAGCTGTGATCGAAATGTTCTCGGCATGTAAGGCGCTTACCTTGGCGAGTAGAGGTCTTATAGGAGTGTATTTTATGCCAGTGGAGTTCCTCTAGGTGTGTGTGTGAGTGTTCTGTGTTATTAGTTTTTCTGTCGTGGTGAGTAAAGGTCATTTAAGTGTGTGTTTTTCTTACTTTAGTTTATTTTCATGCTTTTTCTTCGTTTAGAATGTTTTGTTCATTTTTATACTTTCTGGAGAATTGTTCTCGATTCAAGATTCCCCTACAATTTTTAATGAGTATTTAGGTCAGTCTATTTTCTTCCTAGTGTTGCATTATGATACGTTGTTTCATAATCTGGGTTATTATATTTTGATTTGTGATTAGTTGTTGTTAATTGCAAGCCTGTCATAAACCCACCTTCCTATTAATTAAACCAGAAAGAATATTACTTAGCTAAGCAAGTTCCACAGACCACGATGCCCTTGTGTAAAACCACCCTGTAGGGGGATAGTGCCGTCAGTGCACCTCACAGGGTACACTGTAGGCATTACTGAAGGTTCTTTGCAGCGTCCCTTCGGCCCCTAGCTGCAACCCCTCTCGTTCCTTTTATTGTACCTCCATCCATATCAACTTTCTTCCGTCTTGCTATCTACCCTCTCCTAACAATTATTTCAAGGTGCAACAGCGAGGTTTTCCTCCTGTTGCACCTTTCAAACCTACCTACTTTCAATTTCCTTTCTAGCTCTGAATGACCTCATAGGTCCCAGTGCTTGGCCTTTGGCCTAAACTCTATATTCCATTCCATTCCATTCCACGCCTTGCAAAGCAAAGGAAAAGTAAAATGACTGAAATAACAGATAAACAAATGAAGAATAAACAAAAGAAATTTTTGCAAGAAGTAAACATTAATAAAGAAGTCAGTCAGCATAATTGAACTTGGTAGGAATAAGGTTTAAAGTGGTATTATGACTTCTGTCAAACCCAGGAGGATCAGACTCCATAACATTCAGGAACCCCCTTTCACAGTTTTGCTGGCAAGAAAAAGGAAGTTTCTGTCCACTGGCATCTCAGCATCTTGACAGTTCAAATGAACGTGGATGTGGACTCGATGTTAGCACGCACTAACGCCAAGAGGCTCAACCACAAGACAATCGTGTTATGTTTACTCTTTTGGAAAATGGAAACCGACGTTGGTGATCATTTTGTCTACTGGATAAAGCTCCTATAAGTACCGATCACTATTACGCTAAAGAACAATATTCCAGCAAGAACGAAAGATCTTAAAAGTGGTGCTAATACTGTCGTTTCTATAGATTTAGGAAGGTAAAGCTAAAAATGCAAGATTCGTCGGTTGTTGAATGGTTATGGTAAAAATGTTTTATAGCAATAAGTAACACGCGCACACACACATGTGTATATATATATATGTGTGTTTATATATATATATATATATATATATATATATATATATATATATATATATATATATATATATATATATATACATATGTATCTGTGTATGTGTGTTCTTTGTGTATTTAAAACACGTTCGCTATTACGTTGGTCGTTCACTCACTATAGTTAAGTTGCGTTAGGCCTGGGTAGCGCTTGGATGGGTGACCATCCAGAAAACCTACGACGACATCCGGACGTAACCTCCTTCAACATTCATGGAACAAGATAAGGGTCAAACAACCTCATCCCAAAAGCGCTTGTTGAAAACTAGAATATGAAGAGTGTAAGACCTTATGTGTGTTTATATACATATTATATATATATATATATATATGTGTGTGTGTGTGTGTGTGTGTGTGTACGTACTGTGTTTATAAATATATATATATATATATATATATATATATATATATATATATATATATATATATATATATATATATATTATATATATATGTGTGTGTATATATATTATATATACAACACCGCTGAACAGAAGCTAAGCACGAATTGTCCGAACTTAACACACACGCAGTCTCTCAGTCCACAATCAAATAAAGCGCATGCACGGCACAGGCCTCAGCTTCGAATTGACCGGAGGACGCAGTTACATAAGCGGAGGAAGGGATAGAGAGCAGAAGAAATTGGCCGGCAGTTAAGCGGGATTAGGAAACAAAGGAGGCTGATGAAGGCACAAGAATGAGAAGGAAATGGGTTGATTGGGGAAGGAGAAAGAGGAGACGGAACGAGAAACGAAACGGCTGAAACGGCGGCTGCTGTTGCCTGGCAGAAATGAGATATAGGGGGAAGCCGTCAACAGAAACAGACAAACAAACAAAAGGAAAAGAGAGAGAGAAATGCGGAAGCTGACTGAGGAAAAATGAAGACGCGAAAAATGTCTTTCTCGTGACAAAGAGAGAATTCCTGAAACGCAAAACCTCCCGGTCAGAAAAGAGGAAGGAGATGAAACGACGATGGAAGCAAGAATTGACAGACATTGAGACGTAAGAAACCAACTTATTTCCCCCTTTCGTGTTTTTTCTCTCAGCCTTTCTTTTTCCGAAGTTCTTTCTTCATAACGATGGCGAGGGGCTGGGGAGGGGAGGAGGGCAGGGGTCTAGGAAAGGGGGCCAGGTACCTCGAGGATGAGGGACGGGTAAAGGACAGGGGGCTGGCAGGGGTGATGATGTAGGGAAGGAATAGGGGAGGTGGGTGGGAGGGTGTGAGGGCGTTTCCTACCCCGATTGTCAGCCCATTGCCCTCGTTAAGGCCCCTCCTAGGAACCCGCAACGCCCTCCAAGGGGACCACAGCGCCTGGCCCTGTGCCGCGCTGTCAATCACATCCCCACGGAATCCCTTCACGCCCATTTCGTAATCTTCTCCCCCTCCCCTCCCTCTCACTATTGTTTATCAATAGACGGGCCAAATGCCACAACTCTATTTGTCCCCTCGCCCCCGAACTCCCCAAAGCCTCTCTCCCTTACCCATACCCTCTCCCCCCCCTCCCCGCACAACCGCCTACCACCTGGGGTTTGGGCTGGTTCCCCTCTTCCTTCCGACTGAAGCACCTCCCCGTCCTTTTGGCGTAATCAACTTCTTTTGCCGGGAGTTTTTTCTCTCTCTCTCTCTCTCTCTCTCTCTCTCTCTCTCTCTCTCTCTCTCTTACTTTCGCTGAACTGCCAGGGTTACTCATTCAAGCCTTTAAAAAAGGGTTGCATGCGCCTGTGTGTGCGTGCGTTGTGGGCATTCACGCGCGTTCCTTCATCTGTGAGTTTACGCGCTCGTATTATGAGCAAGTACCGAGAGTCGGGAAAGGAACAGGATACCCAGAAGGTGGGGTATAAAATAAAATTGCTTGCTTTAACCCCTCCCATTCGCATATAATTACAGTATATGTATGATTTACTGGCACGCTCACATACACACGCGCGCGCGCACACCTGCAAATGAATCTGTGTAATTGGAACTATGGAACTGAAATGGAATTGAGCCTCGGAACTGAACTTACGTCCCCTGTGACTATTTCTTGAACGGTGAAATTCCAGCAAAACTCTCTTAGGCACATTGCACGTAACTATGAACGAGTTCCTTGTTAGTTTTCTGTAAAAGAAAGCTATTATAGAGATGGCTATTTGTCTGTCCGTCCGCACTTTTTCTGTTCGCCCTCAGACCTTAAAAACTACTGAGGCTAGAGGGCTGCAAATTGGTATGTTGATCATCCACCCTCCAATCATCAAACAACAAATTGCAGCTCTCTACCCTCAGTAGTTTTTATTTTATTTAAGGTTAAAGTTAGCCATGATCGTGCGTCCGGCACCGCTATAGGTGCCAGCAACACAGGCTACCACCGGGCCGTGGCTGAGAGTTTCATACAGCATTATACGCTGTACAGAAAACTCGATTGCGCCGGAGAAACTTCGGCGCATTTTTTACTTGTTTTTATTTACTTTTTTTATTATTTTTGCCAATATTACTCTACTAGCTGGTTTGTCTGTGTTTATTATCTATTTGTTATCTATTGTGATCTGTTACTTTTGCTTTTCTTTTTCTCTTCTTTAACATAAAAGCGTTCTTACTGATGTGCTTCAACAAATTTGCATCATTTCAAGATATCTTCACGTGAATGTTTGATAGTTTGAGTAATAATGATTACGACAGATAAAGCCTTGCTGCCATATGTCATTATGTATCTCATTACTTGAATTTTACACGGTCATGTAGTCATCTGCCTAATAAAAATATTTTCAACAAATCGCTCCCTCCTTATTTAAAGTGAGAAAGCCCAACTGTCTGGAAATCAGAGTAAGTGGGAGGTTTAAGGATGATGATTGCTTGCATCATGTAAGATATTCTTTTTCTTTTTGTAGGGCATTAGTTCAGTCGCTGATTGGTTGATTCAGTATTTATGAAAACTGGCCTATGAAGCCAATCACTGGGGCACATTCAGCCATTCAGCGTTGGGAGACGGTGAAAGAGGGAGTTAGAGTGGCTGGACAGGAGGGTGGATGAAGGAAAGTGGAAACGGAGGTAAAGTAAACCGCTGAAACGTTGGTACAGCTAAGAGCCAAAGTAATGCCCACAGTACACCGCGTGAGGTGCGCTGACTTCACTACCCTCCTACGTCATTTGTTGAGCATTAAAGCGCACCTTTATATGTTACGGATGTAATTAAGCAGTTACGTTTCACTTTTATTTAGTTCGTAAGGTTATTATCTGCACTCTTGGCCTTAAATTTGAATCTCTCTCTCTCTCGTGTTTTTCTGTTTTAGACAATCAAGAAGAATTAGTTTCCTTCGCCTGTACTTGAACATTCTTTCTTTCCGTCTCTTATGTCTCGTCATTCATTGTTTTCTTCTTAGTTGTTTGCGTTTCTCTTCTGTCATACATACATACATACATATGCATTTACATATATATATATGTATACAAAAATACACGTGGTGTATAAGGGGTTCAATATGCTACTGATGGTGTTTTTTTGTAGTTGTAAAAATGATGTAATGTTTTGGACGTTTCGCAACCTCTTTCCGATTCTGCACTTTGACTTTCTTCCCAAAGCCATCCCCTGCTTCGTGAAATTGATAAATTTATATATAAATATATATATATATATATATATATATATATATATATATATATATATATATATATATATACATATATATATTACATGTGTGTGTACACGTGGGTTTTGATGCGCTGCTGATGAATCTTCTGTGTAGTTTTTTAGAGCACCTAGTGTTTTCAAAGTTTTTGCCCATTGAACTTAACCTCGATTCGACTGTTAAGTTGTGGATAGGACCGTAACCATATTTTCCATTCTCCAACCTCCGGTTAGTGACTTCATATATATATATAATGTCCCGACGATACCAATTCATTCATCAGTTATATAAATTCCCCTTCGGCGACAATTCTCATCATCGGATTTGATATTCCATTTGTAGAAGTAGCGATGTGATAAAAATTTCATTGATATTAGCGACATTTATATATATATGATTGTATATAAATCATATATATATGTATATATATATAAAATATATATATATATATATATATATATATATATATATATATATATATATATATAAATATATATATATATATATATATATATATATATATATATATATATATATATATATATATATATATATATATATATAACAGAAGGAAGATACACAATACACACTTCCCGGATGAGGCTGCGTCTTACGAGAACCAAATGATGCAAGTAGATCCGGTTCGTGACCTGTGGCACCATTCCTATATAATTAATTCTCTTCCACTGGCGGCCACTAATGACCTTTTGCTCAACCTTCACGTCTTTATCAGTACATAACCTTCCATCCTGATCTTGAAGATCTAGTGCTCATTAATTAGCTCTTATTTTCTCCCACGAAACAAACCTGCTTTTCTTCCTCGCAGGAGCTGTGGCGGGATTGTTAAGTAAGTTAGCTTAGGTGAAGATTATCGTGCTTGGTGGCTATAACGGTAAATAAATATTATTGAATTAATTCTTCTGTTTAAAAAAGATTGATGACTTCAATCCGTATTAGTTCCTCGTTGGGAAAGTGGGTTCCGTTCTCAGCTAGCACTTTGCTGGCCGCGAGTTCGAATCTCCGACCGGCCAAAGAAGAATAAGAGGAATTTATTTCTGGTGATAGAAATTCATTTCTCGCTATAATGTGGTTCGGATTCCACAATAAGCTGTAGGTCCCGTTGCTAGGTAACCAGTTGGTTCTTAGCCACGTAAAATAAATCTAATCCTTCGGCCAGCCCTCTCTAGGAGAGCTGTTAATCAGCTCAGTGGTCTGGTTAAACTAAGGTATACCTTTTTTTTTCCATCCGTATTGTATTAAGCTTAGTTTTACCAGACCACTGAGCTGATTAACCTTGAAGGATGAGACTTATTTACGTGGTCATTTCTATTGTCATTTATTAAACCAAAATAAATTCCTCGAAATGTCATTTCTATTGTCATTTATTAAATGAAAATAATGTTATCATCTTTATTGCATACTTTTTTTTTTTTGTTTTACACGCAGTCAAACGTACTTGGAACTAATTTTCATAGGAATTATGAAGAGGCCATTTTTTGCCATAGGTGTCTACGGTTACCCTATTAGCATGCCAGTGATGTAATTACATAACCGAGGTTATTTTAATGAGCTAAGAACCAGTGATGTTTTGGTTGATGTAAAATTATTAATATTCGCCACGACCGAATAAATAGACCGTCTTAACCTGAAACGTCACCCAGGGTTAGACCTTCCAAGGCCTAGGGTCTCTATTCCGGGACTCCCTTAGACAGATCCATTTGCTTTAATTACCATAATCAAGAGTCGTTGTTCTGAGTGTGTAAAGACTGTATAATCGTGCATGGGGAAAGGTCGGTGACCTAGTACATTACCTAGAGTGTGCTGACCTGCTGTCGTGTTATGTAAACGAGGTGACTGACAGTTTATGACCAGTAAATAATTGTGTAGGTTAATGGGACGAGAGACCCAGTTACATGAAAAGAGAGTTGGTCTAAGAACCCCTAAGGACAGGATCGACTTGACTCTTGAACGATGGAAGTCTATAAAAGATGACGTCAAAGACGGTGTGCTAGTACTTTTTTGGGGCTGTTGTTGTTGTTTTTGACTGAGCTAGCTTTATGCCAGTACGGGCTCTTGCTCACAGAGGAGCCCGTAAGTCAGATATATGAATTAAGGATGTGAAATGGCGTTAGAAATTGGTTGGGGCTATTTCTGCAGACGTGGATGTACAGGAAATGGAACTCATGATTTTTAATATCACTAATGTTACCATAAAAAACACTGTCAAGCTTCTTATCTTGACTTTTCATAGAATAAAATCATTTTTCTCCTCCAGATCTAATGTTCATGCTTTTTTTGGTAACAGAGAGACTTTACAGACGTATAGGACCGGGCTCTCCCGGTCAAAAAAAAAAAAAGGTGATACAAAAGAAAACGTCAGTATAGATAAACCGTTGTTGGGACGGTATCAGGGAAACAAAAAAAAAAACAACAGTTGGCTCTCTTGTTGCAACAAAAGTGAATAAGAAAACAGAGAAACAACTTCAGACTGTTTTTGCTTCATGGATGGATATCTGGAAAAAGATGATTCTCGAAAGACAGCCCACAGTGAAACCGATTCCAGAATTACTGGTAGCAAGTGAATTTTATATTCTCTTTCCCAACAAAAAATAACAGAGAAAGAAATAGAACGGAAAAGTGTATATTTGTTTCAGAACATCAATTTTTAGTTCAAAATATATTTTTTCTGTATTCATAGAATTTACCAGAGGAATGACGACCTCCCAGCTTTGCTATGGACGCTGGAGATGAAACTAAGTAGACCCTATCTCATTATGATCAGATGGTAAAGTTCCTCGTTGGACGAGTCGGTAGAGTTCTCGGCTAGCACTCTGCTAGGCCCGAGTTAGAGTCTCCGGCCGGCCAATGAAGAATTAGAGGAATTTATTTCTGGTGATAGAAATTCATTTCTCGGTATAATGTGTTTCGGATTCCACAATAAGCTGTAGGTCCCGTTGCTAGGTAACCAGTTGGTTCTTAGCCACGTAAAATAAGTCTAATCCTTTGGGCCAGCCCTCTCTAGGAGAGCTGTTAATCACCTCAGTGGTCTGGTTAAACTAAAGTATCCTTAACTTTTTGATCAGATGGTACAAGGATCGCACACTTAAGACAGCAAAATGTAATTACTCGCTCATTTGGCTAGGTATGATTCCGTGCAGCCCGCACCAGGCTCCCAAGGTTTATTGCAATTTGCGTTAACTCTTTGTTCATTAGACGAAGCGTGAGCGCTAACCCTCACCATTGGCAGTTTAAAGTTACTGATTTACCGATGTAAATTATGATTCTTACTAAGCAAATGGCCTATTTCGTTGAGATGCAGTTTCTCTCTCTCTCTCTCTCTCTCTCTCTCTGTATTTTTATCAAACTGTCTATGTTTCTATATTATTCTTATGACTACTGTTTACAGACTTTTGATTTCTCTCTCTCTCTCTCTCTCTCTCTCTCTCTCTCTCTCTCTCTCTCTCTCTCTCTCTCTCTCTCTCTGCACATGATTCTTTCGTGTAAGGACAATTTCCAGTTGTTATTAAGTGCTAAATCTTTACAACTGAAGTTAAAACTCTCTTTTTTTCTCTCTCATTTAAAAAAAATTACCCTGTTTAAAAAAAAAACACCCTATTCTCTAGAAGCATGCTTTTCAAGTTCATGGCCTTTTTAGCGTAATCATTATTAAATTAATAATAATAATAATAATTATTATTATTATTATTATTATTATTATTATTATTATTATTATTATTATTATTATTATTATTATTATTATTATTATTATTATTCTCTCGTCATCTACATCAGCATGCAGTAGAGAAAAGAGATTGTCACTCGCGCGGTGAAAACCACCATTTTTCTCCCTTTCAATATACGCATGCGGCATAAAAAAAAAAAGAGAATATTCCTTTACACAGAAATTGTCATCAATTATACACGAGTCCTCGAGTGAAAATCATAGTCCACGAAAAATGGCTTAACATAGAAATGGCATGAATCGTTAATGATCCTACAACTGAATCTCATTTACCCAGAATTCTCAGCTGGGGGACGGAGTATTTTGCCCACTGGCTGGCGTATAAAAGGGGAGAAAGAGGAGAGAGAGAGAGAGAGAGAGAGAGAGAGAGAGAGAGAGAGAGAGAGAGAGACTAATGAATGAGAGACTCGGTGGAAATTTTTAGCAAAATGATAAGTTATTTAAACAGATTCGGTAGATAAAAGGAGAGAGAGAGAGAGAGAGAGAGAGAGAGAGAGAGAGAGAGAGAGAGAGAGAGAGACCTTAGGAATGTGAGACTCGGTGGAAAATTTTAACAAAATTATAGATTATCTAAATGGTTTCGGTAAGTCAAAGGAGACAGATAGACAGACAGACAGACAGTCTTTACGAATGTGAGACTCTGTGAAAATTTTTAGCAAAATGATAAGTTATTTAAACAGATTCAGATAAAAGGAGAGAGAGAGAGAGAGAGAGTAGAGAAGAGAGAGAGAGAGAGAGAGAGAGAGAGAGAGAGAGAGACTTTCGGTCTTAAATTTGCTTACAAATGTGAGACTCGGTGGAAATTCTTAACAAAATTCTAAGATGTTTAAACGGACTCGGTAGGTAAAAGGTAGAGAGAGAGAGAGAGAGAGAGAGAGAGAGAGAGAGAGAGAGAGAGAAACTATCTGTACTAAATTTCCTTTCAAATGTGACTCTTGGTGGGAATTCTTAATAATATTATAAGCTATTTAAATGGAGTCGAGAGTACTACTAAAAAATTACTCCACAATAGTATTTATGGATGATTCAGTTATTTTATTACAGAATTAGATTAAAATTGAGCTATTCTGGTGGAGATTACGTTTGTTATTTTATACAAAATTCCTCAAAACTTGAGTCCAGCAACTTGAATAATTGAGTTATCAGGAGGGAGCCAGTTTCTTTTTTTATTTTTTTATAAGATTACCTGGAAGTAAGGTACTTGCATGGAATGGATTTAGTGTAGTGTTTGACTGATCCTGACGTCGAAATGGGCTACTTAGTGCAGATTTCTATTGCAAGTTGCCGAATGATATCGAAAGAAGCACTTTGCGGCGTCACTTTCACTTCTCATCGAACACCTGATGGGACTGATAACCCGATATTTAATAGCAAAGCAACACTGGCTTTAGTGGGTAGAGAGGGGTTCAAATACCAAGTATACTCATTTTCGTGGAATTAGTTAAGTACCTAAGACTATTACAACTGCAATGGGACTAAGAAATCAATAGAGACAGAGCGAGGAGGAAAGGAATATTGTTTTAGGATATTGTTTTACAGTTTTTTCTGTCGACTAATATAAAGCAGTTTATTAATTGACTTTAAGGCTTTATTTTTTTAAACTTCTTATACGAAAACTTATGTCCAAGGAAATAAAATAATGTGCAATGGTAAATGTCCTTTCTTTAGAGGCTTGCTTATTTATATTTATTGTTTTAATAGTTCACATTTCGCCTTCGTGTGACGTCTTTTAAGCTGTGCGTAAAACTCTACGGGATTGTGGATGAATATTTCAGTATGGGATGTAACGTCAACTATTCAAGAAGCTTCCATTTTTAACGATATGTGGATTGTTTTAAATATAAATGATGATGGCAGGGAAGGAAAACCCTTTGAAGACTTGCATATTGAAAATTTTATAAAATTATTTGCATATGAGAATAAAAGTCTCCGGTTTTACCATGGTGATTATTCTTCAAAAAATTACCACAATGATCTCTAAGTTGCGTGATTTACTTTTATTTTTTTCTTTTGTAAGTGCTTATTAATGCAAGCAAATTAGAAATAAATAGATAAGTAAAGTAATGTTTAAATAAACTGATGTTTTTTTTAACATTTCGGTATACTTTCTGAAGTTCTATATCGAACACAGTTAAAATCCTTCACGTCGAAGTATGGTGATTTGTGTCCTGACAGTATCATATTTTCCCCCGTGAACTTTGATTCTCAGAGCTTAATCTGATAAAACATGAAGTCAACTCACGACAATTTAGCAAACAGATAATTTTGGGTTTTAAGCAGGACTCACAAAAAAAATATAAAAAGACGACAAATCTTTCCTCGATAGGTACTGTATCTACGAACGGAATCTGATCATGCTCTCAAATTGCCATGAACATCTTCCCCATCATTGTTCCCCTGAAATCTGACATCTTTCCCTCGGACAGCCCTTTCCGCTGCGGTTTCTTTAATAGCTCAATTGTATTTTGTTCCTCTACGATGCTCTCTTTATTTCATTCTTATTGCTTTCTCCCTCGTTTGCTCTTATTCCTTTTTTTTCTGAAGTCCAAATGTATTTCCTGTTGATTTATTGATTTAACTTTATTTTATTTTATTTATATTATTCCACGGTAATCATCTGTAGGTTAATGAGATGGGATATTTGAGTTTGGCAACTATGATGTCTGTCTCAGGTGTGTCATTTAATTCTGACACCTGACTATTCCTAGACAAATGACGTTTAGCAGACATAGTTTGAAGCATGGACAAGCGAACTCTCAAGCACAATTTTCTTCAATGTTTTTCAAAAAGGTATTACTCTTTATTGATTTCTCATATGCGCTTATATGCAGGCGAACATACGCACCAATATGCACACAAAAACTTTTATATGATCTAAGCTAGCAGAGGACAGAATACTTCATAAGCTTAACCATTTTAAGTTGCAGAAATTTCTCCATAACATTAGCTACAGAACAAATGAAAGGGAACAGGCCTCTACGTAAGGAAGTCTGGTAATCCTGTAAAAAAAACGAAAAATAAAAATCACAACGTATGTATTGCACCTTGAAATTTTACTCTTACTTTAAAATGTAAGAATTTTTTAATATTTGAAAGTGGTGAGGGATTGGAGATTAGATGGGCAAATCCTTTCTTATGAATCAAGAAGACTGACGACCGTACTGAAGTAAAGGTTCTTCAGAAGTGTTTGAAGTTGACAGTGAATATTGGAAAGGATAATCACCATAAATTTATCAGCATATTGGTCAATTTTCCATGGTTTATTTAATAATAATAATAATAATAATAATAATAATAATAATAATAATAATAATAATAATAATAATAATAATAATAATATCTCAAGGAAAGGAATACCACATTAAACTTCTAAGCGGAAGAGGGTGATGTAAATAAAGGGTTCTCTTCGTTGCCTGGGGTTTGCAAAGAACGCCTCCGAGAAACAAAGGGAAATATCTCTCAGAGGAATCAACGTTTTCACACTTCTCATTTCGCATAGTTTCACTGTTTTAAGTTTTAAATGTGAAGTTTCGTCTCTCCATTACCTCCTCTTTCGCACATTTTCATCATTTTATAAATGAGGCTATTTTCTGTTTATTGAAAATTTATAAGCTTTATCATCCTGTTACTTCTCGCTTACTTTTCCACTATTTTATTCTTTTATAAATCAAGGTTCGTCCCTCTTTAATTCTTCTTTCTCATTCCAGGATCTTAATGTAAAGAAATGTGAAAACTTAAAGACGTTCAAGAAAAGCTAGACATTGTAGTTCCAAAACCAGAGATAGCATGGAAGTACAAATTACTCAAGGAAACTGTTGGCTAAAACTGCCTTATAAATCTGGATGATGATGATGATGATGATGATGGTGTTGAATGGTGATGTTAATGACGTAACCAGACAGAAAACCTAATGATTTTAAGAAATGATGGAAAGAGAATACTGACTCAGAACATTGGAAGGGAAGAAATTTCAAATATGTTCAGCTCTGAGGCTGTTTAGGAAATATTTTCTATTCCTTCTGCTTTTTTTTCTATATTTTTTTACAGTTTGATATTGAATTTATGCCTTCTCATGATTTTTATTTGTTTGCGCTAGGTGAGAAAATATCGATATATCGTATATGCAGAATGGTATTAATCCCTAACTAGTTACACACTTGCAAACAAATTATATAAACCTAACTGTCTTACTAAACCATATTATGATGAAATGGATGATGTTCGATGCCTCTTATTATGTACATCTAATTGTATATCGCGTAAAAGAGGGAAAACGGGAATCCCCTCCCAAACACAGAAAGCAACAAAAAGCAAGTTTGAAAATGAAAATCTAAAATACTGAAAGTAAAAACGTAACCGTCTGCCCACAAATCCTCCGGCGGGCAAAGGACTTTTCAGGACGGAAATGATATCCTTATAACGAGGTTGCTTTATCCCAAGGGCATGAAACGGACCATACAGGAACTTAAAACGGCACTGACTGGTCTTAAAAGAACAATAACGGGCGACTGTGGAATCGTTCAGGGCAATGGTCGACTCTCGCTTTTTTCTGACCGACAAAATACAAGGGCATTTAACAGTTCGGCCTTTGGTTGCAATGCCTGCCATGGGAGGGATTCACTTTTTGCTCTCGAAATTGTCTGTGTGTGTCATTAACCTGACTTTTCTTTTCTGTTCTTTTATAAGATACTTTCATCCGTTTGTAGTTATGTATAAAACAAGATTTCAGCCTTCCTTGGAATAGAAAATCTCTGGATCACATCAACATTAGCGAAGTTAAGTCTTCCTAGTGGGTCGTTCTGACTTGAAGATAAAACATGAGAGAAAATAACTCTTGCAGGTTCGGCCACTTATTTGTAATTTTTATTCCAACATCTCTTCTAAAAACCAAATGGTGACTAAACCAGTCATTGTTTATATTTACTTCATACCTTCCCCATACCCCGATAAAAGAGTAGGGTGAACGATCCTATGTTTTAGAGTGCTATAAGGTAATGTAACTTGCAAGAAGCCTTATCAATTTGATGCGAGCTTAAGTAACTCATCGTAAGAGCCTAAAGCCTGAAGATGACTAAAAAAAGAGTAAAATAGAAAAAAAGGAAATCTTGAAATGAAAACCTCTCTGATGTTTGCCTCTCTACCCTACAAGTTTGTATTTTGTTCCTGCCGTATATCACGCTGGTATCTGAGATACTTCAGAAGTTTGTCCAAAGTGTCTGGGGGGAATGAATCGCCTGCTCGGAGAGTTAACGAGTATTAGGACGGCGCTGTTATGAGCTATTTTCCGGTGAGAACTTTAAGTCAAGGTTAACATGGCCTGAGGTGGTGTTGGTGGTTATGGGCTTAAAGGGGAGGAAATGGAGGTGGCAACATTCTTCAGATTGCTCTTTTTTTTTCTAGTTCTGAATCAAGAATGATTATATAGGAATTATAGCTGGTTTTTCTTTATACTTTAAATTCCGATACTGTAGGAATTTTTATTGTCTTTCTTTTGTATTTTGTTAAAGGGATTGAGAAAATAATGGATAAAAAGAAAGAGTGGATACATTGTGTCGGTTAAAATTCATTTTACGAATGCGATTGTTGATGAACAGAAGGCAACGTATCCAGAATATATGAACTATAATTTCGTTTGCTCTCTCTCTCTCTCTCTCTCTCTCTCTCTCTCTCTCTCTCTCTCTCCCCATTTTTTGCTTTCAAGACACTCATAAAAAGCTAGATAGCAGTCTTTCAAATGATAAAGGAATGTCGGCAATTTTTTGCCAATAACCTTTACGAGTTAAGCGTGAAGATGTAAAGGCACCCTTATTACCCTCCAATTCTATGTTAAAAGTGGCGGGTGGTTGATAGCACTTAGAAATAAAAACAAAACCTTTGTTTTCTTTTTATCACTTTTTTACGGCCGGAGACTCGAACTCAGGTCTAGCAGAGTGCTAGCCGGGAACTCTACCGACTCGTCCAACGAGGAACTATATAATAAGGTTGTCTACATTATAGTTCAGTTCGTGTTCGCCTTGTAAATTTTTATGGCCTTTATATTAAGCTCTCTTCTTCTCCGCTGCCATGTGGCTTCGTTGTTTGGGCAGGAGAGTTTCCCACCTCGCAGGCCGGTAACGTAAAACTCTTCGAGTTTTACTTGGTTCGTGATTGCGTTTTTCCTTCAGCTGTCAGGCTTTGGCTTTCTATCCTTACATCCGTGTTCCTGATTCTTTTAGACTTTCGTCTACCATAAAGTGAATCTTTTAATCTCTATCCATTTTCCTCCCCGCCATTTCTTTTATATAATAAATATATTTTATATAGCACCTGAATTCTACCGTTACAAATGAGTATGAAATCTCCCCCCACCTCCCATTTAACTCGGTCATTTCTCATAACTACTGGCTTCGCACCAGTTATGGTCATCATTGTCTTCTACTGTTTAACGGATGTATTCCCCATCAAAGTCTTCTACTGTTTAACGGATGTATTCCCCATCAAAGTCTTCTACTATTTAACGGATGTATTCCCCATCAAAGTCTTCTACTGTTTAACGGATGTATTCCCCATCAAAGTCTTCTACTGTTTAACGGATGTATTCCCCATCAAAGTCTTCTACTGTTTAATGGATGTATTCCCCATCAAAGTCTTCTACTGTTTAATGGATGTATTCCCCATCAAAGTCTTCTACTGTTTAATGGATGTATTCCCCATCAAAGTCTTCTACTGTTTAATGGATGTATTCCCATCAAAGTCTTCTACTGTTTAATGGATGTATTCCCCATCAAAGTCTTCTACTGTTTAATGGATGTATTCCCCATCAAAGTCTTCTACTGTTTAACGGATGTATTCCTTCTACTGTCAAAGTCTTCTACTGTTTAACGGATGTATTCCCCCATCAAAGTCTTCTACTGTTTAATGGATGTATTCCCCGTCAAAGTCTTCTATTGTTTAATGGATGTATTCCCCATCAAAGTCTTCTACTGTTTAACGGATGTATTCCCCATCAAAGTCTTCTATTGTTTAATGGATGTATTCCCCATCAAAGTCTTCTACTGTTTAACGGATGTATTCCCCATCAAAGTCTTCTACTGTTTAATGGATGTATTCCCCATCAAAGTCCTCCCTACTGTTTAATGGATGTATTCCCCATCAAAGTCTTCTACTGTTTAATGGATGTATTCCCGTCAAAGTCTTCTACTGTTTAATGGATGTATTCCCATCAAAGTCTTCTACTGTTTAACGGATGTATTCCCATCAAAGTCTTCTACTGTTTAAGGGATGTATTCCTCATCAAAGTCTTCTACTGTTTAATTGATGTATTCCCCATCAAAGTCTTCTACTGTTTAATTGATGTATTCCCCATCAAAGTCTTCTGCTGTTTAATGGATGTATTCCCCATCAAAGTCTTCTACTGTTTAATGGATGTATTCCCCATCAAAGTCTTCTACTGTTTAATGGATGTATTCCCCATCAAAGTCTTCTACTGTTTAATGGATGTATTCCCCATCAAAGTCTTCTACTGTTTAATGGATGTATTCCCATCAAAGTCTTCTACTGTGTAATGGATGTATTCCCCATCAAAGTCTTCTACTGTTTAGTGGATGTATTCCCCATCAAAGTCTTCTACTGTTTAATGGATGTATTCCCCATCAAAGTCTTCTACTGTTTAACGGATGTATTCCCCATCAAAGTCTTCTATTGTTTAATGGATGTATTCCCCATCAAAGTCTGTTTAATGGATACTGTTTAACAGATGTATTCCCCATCAAAGTGTTCTACTGTTTAATGGATGTATTCCCCATCAAAGTGTTCTACTGTTTAATGGATGTATTCCCCATCAAAGTGTTCTACTGTTTAATGGATGTATTCCCCCATCAAAGTCTTCTACTGTTTAATGGATGTATTCCCCATCAAAGTTTTCTACTGTTCAACGGATGTATTCCCCATCAAAGTCTTCTACTGTTTAATGGATGTATTCCCCATCAAAGTCTTCTATTGTTTAATGGATGTATTCCCCATAAAAGTCTTCTACTGTTTAATGGATGTATTCCCCATCAAAGTCTTCTACTGTTTAATGGATGTATTCCCCATCAAAGTCTTCTATTGTTTAATGGATTTATTCCCCATCAAAGTCTTCTACTGTTTAATGGATGTATTCCCCATCAAAGTCGTCTGCTGTTTAATGGATGTATTCCCCATCAAAGTCTTCTACTGTTTAATGGATGTATTCCCCATCAAAGTCGTCTACTGTTTAATGGATGTATTCCCCATCAAAGTCTTCTGCTGTTAAATGGATGTATTCCCCATCAAAGTCTTCTGCTGTTTAATTGATATATTCCCCATCAAAGTCTTCAACTGTTTAATTGATGTATTCCCCATCAAAGTTTTCTTCTGTTTAATGAATGTATTCCCCATCAAAGTCTTCTGCTGTTTAATGGATGTATTCCCCATCAAAGTCTTCTACTGTTTAATGGATGTATTCCCCATCAAAGTCTTCTGCTGTTTAATGGATGTATTCCCCATCAAAGTCTTCTACTGTTTAATGGATGTATTCCCCATCAAAGGACATCCGGGTTTGTTCTGCGGAGTTGGAAGTCATCGAGCGCCAAGCGGTGTACCTCCCAAAAAATAATTTTCGTTTTCTGCCAAAAGAAATGCTATATATCTCCCGCGGATGCGGGAAAACCAAACAGTATCCCACAGCTTTTACAGAAATTGTTTCGAGAAAGATATTTCTTGCTATTCCGTGACCATAAATAGTATCAGCTGTGTGTGCCGGTGGCTTTCCAGTGCTCTGACGTCAAAGAGGTAGGACGTGATCATTGGTCATTTCTGCTGGAGTAGTTACTTACCTGAGGTTAACTTGAGTAAAGGAGAGATATCAGACGAGCGTTGTAAACAATCAC